>NC_050525.1:318478-333353 GCF_002922805.2 Oryzias melastigma | reverse complement strand
AATGCTAAAATAGTCCAAAAAGCTGCAGAATGACCATTTTTAAAACTTTAAAACCATAACTTTTAAACATTATTATAAATGATAAAAAGGCAGGAATATTATTCCAGAATTAATCAACTTAAACCTTAAATAACTTTCAATATTTTACATTCCATGAAAATATAGTTTGTTAAAATAATACAAGTTAGAAATAAGAAGAAGTTGAAATTGATAGCTAAAAACGCTGAAGCCGATAGCCAGCTAAAATATTAGCTAAATGCCAAATCAGCCCCCAGCCCAAAAAAAATAAACAAATAACTTAGGTTAGCCAAAACAGCTTGCATGTAGCCGAAAAAGTAGTTAAAATTCAAAATTGCCTAAAAAACTTTAAACAAGCCCAAAAACACCCCAAAACAGCCTAAAAATCATAGTAATTGGCAAAATAGTCAAAAAATCTATCAGAATGCCAATATTTAAAATGTTAAAACCGTAACTTTTGAACAAAATTATGAATGATAAAAATACAAGAATATTATTTCAGAATTAATCAAATTAAATCTTAAATAACTTTCAGTATTTTACTCTCTGTAAAAATCTATTTTGTCAAAATTATACAAGTTAGAAATAAGCACAAGATAACATTGAGCCATTAAAAATAATAAGATAAAATGATCTGGAGGGCCGGATAGAATTACCCAGAGGGCCGGATCCGGCCCCCGGGCCTTGACTTTGACTCGTGCTCTGAAGGGAGCTGTCTTTAAAGCATGCTATTCGTTGGCAGGTATGTGGCTGTGTGCGAGTCTCTCAGGTATCACACCATCATGACATCATCACGGATGCACGTCTGTTGCGCTCTGGCCTGGTTGGTCGCCATCGTGCTCATTGGCGTCCTCTTCTCCTTTCACTTAAACGTGCCGCTGTGCAGCCAAACCATTCAGCATGTGTACTGCAGCAACCGCGGCATTCTGAACCTGGCCTGCATCCCCACCCCAGACAACAACGTCTACGGTCAGTGCATCTCTGCTAGCATCACAGCATCGGATTTCTGTCACGACTGATGAGCTTTCAATTATTTACAGGGCTCTCCATGACCTGGTCTTTGACCACGGCAGTCTTCGTCATCATCGCTTTCTCCTACATCAAAATCCTGGCTGCTGCTGTGAAACAAGGCAGAATGGACAGCAGTGTCCGGAGCAAGGCCTTCCACACCTGCTCGTCCCACCTCGTGGTCTACATCCTCTATCAGATCGCTTCAATGATTGTCATTGTGAGCCTCAGGTTCCCCGCCGCCAAAAACATGTGGAAGCTCTGCAGCATTATGATCACCATCTTTCCTCCAGCGGTCAACCCCATCATCTATGGGCTGGTCAGTAAAGAGCTGCGCACCAGCATCCTCCAGAACCTCTTTGGATGGGTCAAGAAAAAACGCATCGGTTTCAGAGCATCATAGTTGAGGATTTAAAATTGATTGAGAGGCTTCTGATGTTACCTGCACCAAAACCTGCTGTTTGTAGCCAAATTTAAAAAGCCTTTTTTTTCTTTTTTAAGACGTATATTTCAGCAGAGCAGCAGGAGCTCATTAGTAATTCTCCATTTGTTTGTTCAATAGATCATGGGTGCAGAAATCAACTCTGTTCATTTCCCGTCAAGACTTTTTTACACTCTCTCCTGCTAGATCAGGGGTCTGCAACCTTCAACACTTAAAGAGTCATTCGGGTCGATTTCTCACCAACCAAAACCCGGTAGGAGCCACAAAGTCTTCACTCACCTTTTAGGAAAATAAGATTCTGATTTATATTTATGTTTTTGATGCTGACACGATACATTTAAATAAACTTGTGTTTTTTTTTTCATAATTAAAACATAAACATGAAGAGAAAATATTTTTTTTAAGTATATGAAATAGTTCATCACTTTTGACAGAGCTTTGCATGACTTCCTTTCAAAATAAAAGACATCCTACACCATAGGATCATTTCAATGCAGCAAATGCAGTAGAAAGTGTGAAGTCATCAATGGTATAATAAAAATGTTTGACAGTTTCTGGAGCATTTCAGCCCCAAATTCATAAATACAACAAACAAAAACTAAATCAGAGCAAATGAAGTGACCTCTACCATGTATTAAAACCATGAGGAACACTTAGAAAATCTGCTTTATAATCCAGTGGATTATAATTTAACTTTAATTGATTCTGGTTTTTCTTACTGACAATAAATTGTTTTTTTGTGATAAATGAAGCTGAAAATGAAGTCCAAATATGTTAGTATGACGTTGATAAACTACAATAGATTGATGGAATGATGGAGAATTACAGCTACTGTTTTTAGGATCCTCATTGAATGATTCATACCGTCCTTCAACTGTTAATGAATAAGTTGAGGAAAGTTTAAGTTAAATATTAGCGTTGCAACAAAATAAAAATAATAATAATAACAAGCAAAATCTGAGCTGTCCAGCTGCACAGTTCTGATCCAGATTCCAGCACAAACGAGGAAAACAAACACGGTTATTTGTCTGCAAGTGGATGCATCTAAAATGCAGCAAAGACAGGAGACTTTGGCTCCGCCCATAGCAGTTGCTGCATCACAAACCTGAACTCTTTCATCAGCTCCTGATCCATCGCGATTTGAAAAAGAAACAGTTTTAATTTTGTATTTGTGACATATGTATTCCATTATAAAGAAACAGGAACATATTAAAAACACCATTTTCATTGGAGTGGGTCTTTAAGTCCCAGGAGTTGGTACACACATAAACACAATTTGTTTTTCAGATTTCACTCATCACACATTTGAAAAAGTAAGTTGTTTCTTTTTCCATTGTTTTTGATGTTATTTGATGTATCGTTAAATATTGGTTTAATAAACCATGTTAAACCAAACACTCCACCAGTGATGTTGAGCCATACATTGACTTTCTGTCAGAAGAGGAAACTGGCTGGTTTACTAAGGAAAAAGCTATTAGGATTGGCGAAAGGAGATCCATGTTTCATGCTAGCCTGTAGAAGCCAACATTGTTTTACTCACTACGTGACACTTGTTGGTGGGTGGAGTCACATGGTTACACTGTTTCATCGACTGCATCTGAGAGCTGGACCAAGTGAGTGTGATGTCACTTATGGAACCAGAAATCCTCAGTGAGCAGTGATTAGTCCAAACTGGTCTGAGTAAATGTAAACATCAAAAAGTCTCACCAATCAGGAGTGAGCTTGTTGGAAGTCCACACCCCCACCACCTGAAATCTGACCCCAAAGAATCTGTCAATGTAATGTTTTGAACATTGGACATGAGACCACATACTTTTACTGAGGCCTCTGATTGGTCAGTTTATTACTAGAATAACTTGAGCTACAGAATCTAAAGGATTATGAAGAACGTAAAAAAAAAAAAGAATCAGAACAAGAATTATTATCCTAAGAAACTGGGTAATAACTGTTTATTTATATATAGAAGTCTATGGGATTTTGGCTTCTTGGAACCAGCAGGCACTTCCTGTTTGGAACGCCAGGGGGGAGGAGTCACTCAGTCCAGTTCTCATGTTCTGTAAATGACAAGCCCTCATCCACATAAACACCAAACAAATGGGAGAAGCTGCAGAAACAGCAAATGTGGAGCTGTCTGATGAAATTTAAGTTTGTAATAAAAAACATCTTTGGACTATTTTGTCTTGTCTTGCTGTGAGTAGAGCTGAGAAAATAAAATCGATAAATTGATTTTAATTGATTTAAGCTTAATAGATCAATAATCGATTCACAAAAGTCCACTAGCTTGATGCTAACATTTAATGGAATTTCCCGTAGCACGGCTAATGCTAACACTCGGTCGATCTAAACATACATTGCTGACAAAATAAACATCTTTATAAACTATTTCAAGGAAATGTTTTTAAACTAACTATTTTTGGTCTAAAACATTGTTTGTTGCTCATACTTTCTTCTTCTTCTGGAATAAGGTGTACTCCTACAGCGCGATCACCACCTAGTGTCCAAACTGAAACATCCTCCAGGAGAAGCAGAACAATGTTTCCAATGTTAATGATCTGAACATTTTAGTTAGAACTTCTCCTTCAGAGAATCCATGTAACACTGGATGATATTAACAATCTCATTATTTCACTGATACATTTACAGTATGTGAACTGGATCAGAGGAATATAAATAGATTCAAATCATATATAGATTATTAATGTAATTCTAAACAAATGTGTATAAATGCGTAAACTCAAAATTGAATTGAATTGAAGAATTGAAAGAATTATGAAAACATGGAATCAAATCGATTCAGGCTGTTGTGAATCGAATCGAATAGTTTCTGGAAATTATAATCCGTGCCCAGCTAGTTGTGAGAGTTAAATGTATTTAGTAGCTACAGTTAGTGCAAAAACATTTAATTTGTTTAACTTTTAACATTTGAAGAAAATAAGTACACATTTACAAGATCAATAGTCTGTGATTAAATTTATTTAGTTTAAGTATTAAGTAAATATTAGTATTAGTATAAATATTAGTATTTAAGTAAATTTAGTTTAAAGCAAGGGTTTACTTATCCAGTTGTTCGTATTTTGCAGTTAAACACACTGTATAAGTTTTTAGGGGGTAAAGACTGGTACAGTCTGAAATAAATAGGCAGCAATATCCTCTTCGCCTCTGGTGTGAACTGCACCATAGGTTAACAAGGGCGCCAAATGGAAATGGCTTTTGTTCCGCACGGCTTCGTGGCGCTTCTGCATGCGGTGTGAACAGCGTGAACTCTTCAGATCAGGGGGTACCATCTGAAGACGCAGCTTTCAAATGACCAACCCATGTTCCTGTCCTCATTCATCGATACAAAATGTAGGTGGTGGTATGGATTCAGTTAATTTGGGTTTCTGGTGTCTTCTAGAGAGATGGGACTTGGAGCTCAGCCAGCCACTTGAACATGCAGATAAACCATTGAAGAAGACCAGGACCACAAGGAACGTTTTGAGCTTTTAATTTCTTCTCCAGATGGTGAAAACTGTAACAAATGTTCAAGACTCTCTCAGGAAAAAGGAGCATAAAATGCATGAAAATAAAAGCATTTAATCAAGACTTTGACGTAAGAATCCTGTACAAATAGTACAAAAATATGTCGCCCCATCAACACATGACCTTAATAACTCAATTATAAACTGCCTCTATGCAACATTGGGATCTGGCAGAAGATCTGTTACCATTACACAACTTTTAGTGAGGATCTATATTATAATAATATAATATAAAGGATCTATTATCCATAAAGATTGTTCTGAGTAAGTTTTTTTTTTTCTATTGAAATTAGTAAATCAAATACTGTTGTAATGATCCAGGTGTGGACACAGACACAGAATGTTCAAAAAGAATATTGTTTATTCTTTTTCTTTTCTTATCTTTTGCCGATTATAAACTCAATGAGCCTGGAAGGCTTGTACCACTCGAGAATGCACACAAGGCAATCAGGCAACAAGTGGAGGGGGGCACATAGCTTATAACAGAAACAGGACAAACACAGGTGCACCTATTAAGAGGACAGGAGGACCAGGTGGGAAAGGGAAAGAAATCAACTCACTTGTGACGAGAGGGAGGTGAAAACAAAAGGTCATAAAGGAAACACAACTACAGCTGCCCCAAACCCCATAACTATAGAAAGTGCTTTTATCGCATTCCTTTTTAACCACCAACTCTGTAAAAAACTTTCGACGTGTTCATGGTACCCTATCTTCGCTCAACAATAACTGGGATAGGCTCCAGCAACTCTTAACTTTGAACAAGATGGACAAGAAACATTTATTTCTAATGTCGTCTTTACATTTTGTTCACTGCAAAAACAGGTCCTCTAGAAATAAATCAACAATTCTTAATAATGGAAAGATTTTCTTCAAATAAGCAAAAAAATCTGCCGATATGGTAAGAAAGAATTATAATTTTAATAAAAAAATTCTAGTCACTAAGACATGTTTATCTAAACTATGACTATGTTGTGATTGAAAGATTTCTTGATTAAATTATTTTTATTATAGTGGACTTAACCATTAGAAAAGCAGATGCTAGAGCCAACACGGTAATTATGGGATAGTCTTAGTTTCAGACTCATCAAACTCTTTCATTCCAGAATTACCTGGAGCTCAGGGAAACTCGTCTGTCACACCACCAACACTGCTAGAAATGTGTTGGAGGTTTGAGATCTCACGGTTTATTGTGGTCTGGGTTCAGGAGTTGATGACGTGCTTCAGGCTGCCGGCAGCATGGGACCGCTATCTCCAAGGTGCAGCTGACTGACACCAAAGACACAGTGAAGCTGAATAAAGGCGAGCGTGTTTAACTGAACTGGTCAGAGCGACGTGTCCGTGACTGGAGCACCCTTTCTTCCCTGTATTTCCTCCTCTTTTGTGCTGTGATGACTGAACACTGACTAAAGTTAAAGGGCGGCTGCATTGCTTTTGCATTCTAAACTTCGAGCTTGCATGTACTGAATAACATTATTTTCCCTGGTTGTTCTGGGGGAGCTGTCGTCTGTCCGTTTGTCAGAGCTCGGCTGTGCGAGATGAACAACCAAACCATGCTGGCTCCTCTCAAACAGCCCATCGTCTTTGAGATCGAGGGCTTCGACTTCCCTCCAGGCTCCGGGCCTTTCCTCTTCCTCGTGGCTCTGCTGGTCTACATGCTGGTGCTGCTGGGGAACGGGGTGGTGGTGTGTGTCATCGTCCTGGACAGGAAGCTGCACAGACCCATGTTTGTGATGATCTGTCACCTGGTGGTGTGTGATCTGTTGGGAGCCACGGCGGTGCTGCCTCGCCTCATGATGGACTTCCTGACAGGTCAGAAGAAGATCGTCTACCCGGCAGCCATCACCCAGGCCTTCTGCATCCACGTCTACGGCGTGGCCATGCAGACCATCCTGGGCGCGATGGCCTACGACAGGTGACACCTAAACTCATAGTTTTCACTGATCATTTTGAAAAGCTCCACCACTCTGAACCTCAGTTTTACACTTTTTTCCTGCAAAGAAACTTCCTTAACTTGAAATGATGTGGATATTTTTTGTTTTAAGTAAAACAAATCCCTAAAATCCCCGGTGTGTTTGCAGGTACCTTGCTGTTTGCGAGCCGCTCAGGTATCACACCATCATGACGTCGGCCCGGCTGCACTTCTGCTGCGCTCTGGCCTGGATTGTAGCGCTGGTGCTGATCGCCGTGCTCTTATCCTTCCATATGAACGCCCCTTTGTGTGGCCACATTATTCGCCATGTCTACTGCAGCAACAGAGGCATCCTCAACCTGGCGTGCTCTGCCACCCCAACCAACAACATCTACGGTCTGTGCTGTCTTAGAACCGAGCTCCTCTCAGGATGTTGTTGTTAATTTCCGTCATTTTAACTTTTGACTCATCACATGCTGGTTTTCAGATTTCCGTTTCGTAAACCAGGGGTCTGCAACCTGCAGCTCCAGAGCCAGATGTGGCTCTTTGACCCCTCTTTTGTGACTCTCTGATTGAAGAATCATTGCATGTTTTTAATTTTACTTTAGAGTATTTTTACAGCACTCTGTTTAAAAAAAAAAACCAGATAAGTAAACTTTATTCAACTAATTTACAAACAGATTAGGCTCCTGACTACAATACCCATAATCCTCCAACAATTCATCAAGCAATTTGGGTTTTTAGTTTACTAAAGTTGAACATTTTGACAGATTTTTGTGTAGTATAGAAAACATAACCAGAATTCCTACTTAAGGAACAATGAAATTTGTCTATTATTAAGCTAAATTCAAGGTCCAAAAATTATATACTGTTCAGTTAATTAGCTTTGATTTAATTTTATTTAGATTTATAGATTTGTGGCTGAAATCCACCAGTAAATTAAAACATATATAGTTTTTTATTCATAAATCACTCAAGACATCACACAACCTACTGCTATATCTGCCACTTCGACATGATCCAATGAGACTCAGATTCTTTTATTTTGAAAGGAATCGTGAATCTTTTTCAAAAGTTATGAATGGTTTTCTATTAAAAAAAACAAAACTTTTATTTATGGGAAAAAAACATTTTTTCATTATATTTGTGACAATAAGGATGAAGTAAGAGTATGTGGCTCCTACTGCGTCATGGTCAGAGAAAAATTGACCTGAATGACTCTCTAAATGGCCGTCTTAAACTGTTTGTCAGATCTCAACACAGACACTGCCTTTATTCTTTACTGAAATCTGACCTACTGACCTTGTGCTTCCAGGTCTGTGCATGACCTGGTCTGTAAGCACGGTGGTCTTCATCATCATCGCTTTCTCCTACATCAGAATCCTGACTGATTCCTACAAACAGCGCATAACGGACAGCAAGTGCTCGGCGGGCTCTGCGCTGGTGCGCAGCAAGGCCTTCCAGACCTGTGCCCCCCACCTCGTCATCTACACGCTCTATCAGATAGCGTCCGTCATCATAGTTGTAAGTTACAGGTTCCCGGCTGTCCACCCGAACCTCATAAAGTTCTTCAGTATTCTGTTCATCATTGTACCTCCCACTTTTAACCCCGTCATCTACGGCCTGGTCATCAAAGAGCTGCGCACCAGCATCATTCAAAAGATTTCCATCAGAGTCTAACTAGAGCTCAAGAACCTTTAGCTGGAGGGAGGGGTTCCTACCACAAAGGCGACTGGAGATCAGCATAGAACTTTCCTTATTAGAAACTGCAAACCCCCAAGAAAGAATTAGTGGTGCCAGTGGTGTTTTAAACCTCAGGCATTGAGGGGTTTTCAGATTTTACTGCCCCATTTACTTCCTTGATAAGGTTTGCTCCATCAGCGAGAAGAGGCAGAGGTACCTGAGGCGTGTTAGACCCTCTGCTGGATGGACTGGAGAAAGACAAACCAGCTGCAGAGCAGGAACACAGAGAAGAACAATATGTCTCATAGTTAGAGTTAGAGCTCTGATGATACAAACTGTTTGGATGGATCTGTGAAACAACCAGGGGAACTTAGTAGAAAAAACCCTGCTAATATTCTTATACAAGTTTTAAGTCATTTTTTAAAATTAGATTTGACATGAAAAATGATGTGCTTAGAGGGAAGATTTCACTGAGAGGGCTAGACTGGTTTTTGGGTCATTCTTTAGAACTGTTCTATTAGTAGATGTTTTTTGTTTACTAGTTGTGAAACTTTTCTCTCACTTCCTTGAATTCTTCAGGGAGTCCGTGGAGTTTCTGTGACTCTATGACTGAGTTTGAAGGCTGTCCCCGTATTAACCCAAGAGGTTAAAAAAAGAGAAGAAGGGGGGTGTTTATTTTGTCTTGAAGAAAATAAGAAAAATGTCACAAAGTTCAGGAAGCCTAAACAGGCAGCCCCCGCACCCGCAGGAGGCTGTCGGTCTGCTGGCGTTCCTAGCGAGTGAGCTCCGCTGGACTAAAGGACGCTGGAGGACTGCAGCCAGAGAGCTGTCGCGGTATTCCAGGGAACTGTCTGGGGTGTATCACGTCTGTATCTCTTCACTGAAAACGTCGTGTGCCCAAAGCTGAGTTTCTGATTGGTAGATGCGATATGGTGACCTGTCAAACTTCAAATAATGACATTTTGGCAGCTCCGCCTAATTTCCGCCTCGCTTCTCAAATTGAGCTGCCGCCAGTCCTCCACGCTGCGTTCAGGTGGCGCCGCTGGACTCATTTGCCTCAGTGCCTTTGACTTAACATTGAAACTGGCCGCCTCCACCATTCGGTGTAAATGCATCTTTAGTCACAATGGCTTAATGAAATGAGCCAAACATGGGTAAATCTGTAAAGTAAACTGCTCTGTGAGCCTGGACATGCACATTTTTTCTATGGGCATGCTGCGGGTGACAGGTCATGGTGTAAACCAGTGTTGGGTAAGTTACTTTAAAAAAGTAATTGATTACTTTACTTTATTTACTGGATGAAATTGTGATGAAATTACTTTACTTATTACTTATTTTAGAATGTAATTCGCACCGCACATGCACCGGTTGCTTTTCTTTTTCTCCGCTTCGTTTCATTTAACCAAGAGAAAATGTCAGAACCTTCAAAACCAAAGTAACGGAGTAACGAGGGTTTCTGCAGTCCCGTAATTGTAATTATTTACTGACATTTGAACTGTAATTTGTTACATTCCTCCGTTACTGACAAAAGTTATTAAATTACAGTAATGGGTTACTTTGTAATCCGTTACCCAACACTGGATTTCAGCTACAAATTTCAGCATTTTCAGCAGCCAAATTCAGCTTTCAGCTTTCAGCATAATCACAGGTAATGCTATATTTCTAGTTCATAATTATGTTAAGTTACAGTTTTAAAGTTCTGAAAATGTAGTTTTAGAGTGTTCTATAAATGTTCATCCTGTTCAGCTCGTGACCTGAGGTGTGTTTTGGATTTTGGCCTCTTGTGTGATTGACTTTGACACCCCTGGTCTACAGTACACTTGCTGTACTTATACTCAAGTATACGTAATTAAATAAACTTCAACTGGTTAAACTGCTAACCTTCCTTTCTCCTCTGTTCTGAGATATTTGATGTTTGGAAACAAGACTTTGTAGTTTTTTTTGCATCTCATACCTCTAGTGTTTCTTTTTCCTCATCGTAGTGACCATTCTTAAACATGACAGATCCATAATTTGGTGAGCATCTCGACCCGTCTAGCTCCTGGAACCAGTGAGAAATAAATCACATACGTAGAAATCAGCTCTTAAAGTCCCACTCCAACTTAACTTTATTTTTTTAATGTAAAATCCTTCCCAATGATCTTTTGATTATGATTATGTAGTTAATTTTAAAAATTCATTCTTAATCGAGGCTTCAACTGATATTTCAAAAATAATTCAAACTCAATTATTGAGGTGAAATCTGAATTTGAATTTTTCTGCTCCAGATCTCAGCCCGTCAACATATATTGATCTTGATCTCAACGGGTTTTCCACCTGGTCAAATAAAGGTTCAATAAAGAATAAAATAAATAAAAATCAATCCTACCAGTGATTATTATTATTGAAATGAATGAACAACAGGAATAAACATGAACTGATCCAAAAGATTCAACTTTCTCCAAAGAGCCATAGACCCCACCTCTATAAAGATGAAGGGGTGAGACGCTGCAACACGCCGACGTTCAGATGGTGAAAAAATTGACATTTCATTGGCTTCATTTAGCTGGAGCCAGAGGTAAGACATTGTCTCTGGGTGAGTCCAGTTCTCTATATCCAGTCAATGACACTCCCTCACTAGCTGTGCGATGGCGTCAGAACGTAAACCTTTGGAGTCTTCTGTTGGGAGGGGTTCCTGACTTTGGGCTCTGGATCTCAGGTTGATGTTTTTGACCACATTTGAAAACTGAACTTTTGCTCATTTGACACATGTGAATATGTTTCTTTCTGACATCAGCATCGATGAATGTTGACTGGTGTTGGAGTGTCTGGTATGTGGCTGAGAAATCCTTCTTAAAAACTCTTCTTCTTGGTTAGGTTGAGATGACATGTGGATCAGATCCAGTTCAGATGGAGATCTGCAGCATGAATGGTTCAGCATTCAATCTCTGTCATGATCGTAGATGAACAGACAGAGAGGTCAACGCTTGACCTCAGGAGGCCTGCAGAGGCGTCTGTGTGCTTTGTGCTGCAGACATGTGGTGTGGAAGCTCAGCTACTTTTCTCCTCAGGATCCTCCTGGGATGCTGCAGCAGCTGCTGATCTTCTTCTCAAAGCTGCAGCAGCTGAACGTTGACAGACCTGTGCAGGTAGTTCCCACACATTCACAGCTCGTCTTTGCAGCAGTTCCTCACTTGAAGCTGCTGCGTGAAGAACCCGGGCCTCACCTATACTGCTGTGCTAACACAAGTCCTGCAGATGTGCACACACACATCTGCTCCTCAAAGTCTTCCACCAGGGAAGGGGGGAGATTTCACAGTCAAAAGGATCCATCTATGGTTTGGTTTGACACTGAGACACTCCACTTATGTTTGAGTCCAGAACAAACTCAGCTGTAGCCTGGAGACCTGGATGGGTTTGGGTTTCTGTCATCAGAGCTGCTTTCAACTCATCTGTAGTGATGAGTCACATGTATGGAGAGGGGGGGTCACTCACATTCACCTGTGTGGTTCAGGTGTGAGCAGATGGTCTTGGGCTCCACCGTCCTGATTGGTCCTGGCCTCTGTTGGATCAGCGGCTCCACCTCCTGCTAAAGACCCCGCCTCTGATGCTGCTGCAGCGCTGCCACCACATCTCTGATCAGGTGAGAGCCGACAGGTGAAGCTCACACCTGCAAGTATGAAGACAGCCGGCTGAGTGACCTGGACCTGTCTGTGTCCTCAGATTAGCAGGATGTCTCTGTGTTTGGTGGAAGAACTGCTACAGAAGCCCCACAGGGACATTCTGGAGGTTCTGGTGTTGAGTTTCCTTCAGAGTGGCTCCTACCTGTTGGCGGGTCAGGAGGAGCGGCCCGTGGAAAGCAGCCAGAGCAGTGAGGACAGCCAGAACCCCCGGAGACTCAGGCGGGTCAACCAGGACCTGAACCGTGTCTGCTGTCCCTCAGAGAGCTGGAGGAGGAGCCCTTCTTCTCTGACAGCTCCTCCTCTTCCTCCTCCTGCTGGACTGGGATCCACTGCAGACATTGCTTGATGATGATGATGAAGCAGCAGCTGTGGTTCCATGGATGTCAGGGGGCGGAGCTGTGATTCTCCATCCTCCTGACTGGCTGCTCCTGTAGGTGCAGGAGTGATGTCTGACCTCAGGCTTGTTTCCGTCCTCCGTTCACGCTCACGCCTCAGCAGATCAGGGGTCAGAGGGCAGCTCCTGGTGGGATCCGGGCTCTGCAGACCTCTCCCGTCTTCCTCTTCATGCTCCTGCTGGAACTAGTTTCTACTGGAGCTGTTTTCTGTTGAAGCACATCTGAAAGCTCCCAGAACAGAATCTGAAAGCTCCGCCTCCAGCTCCTCCCACCTGCAGAGGGCAGCACAGTCAGGTCAGAACATGAGAGAATGAGACTCTGCCTTCAACAATCAGAGCAGAAAGGTTCATGTCATCACAGCTGCTGGTCCGGAGGGCCGTGCCAGTCCTGGATTCTGACTCTGCTTGTAGTTTCCTGGTTCTGGTTCCTGTCCAGATCCGATGGTCTCAGCTGCTGCAGGAGGGAGGCTACGAGTCGTACGTCCACGACGCACACACACTGGTTAGAGCGGACACGTCTGATACCATGTGGATGGCTGGTTCTGCTGCGTGCTCGGGGACTTTGAGTCATCTTAATGCTGGTTCTGGTCCAAATCCACATAAAACTTTCATCTTAGGTTTCAGGAGAGACTTCAAACATGTCAGCACCCCACTCCACTCCCTTCCAAAAACTCCCTAAAACTAAAGCATCCAGAACCACACCTCCCACCCAAAAAACCCAAACCCAGTTTGACCTTTCCAGTTGCAGCACCAGAGCTGGAAGCAGATCTGGGATCAAGAGGGTTCTGGAGTGGAGAAAAGCTGCTTTGTGCTAACTTGCAGCTCTGGAATGTAAAGTGTTGCTAAAGCGCTGTTCTCCAGATCAGGAAATCAGTGGATTCTCTCTGGTTGATGGTCAAAGGTTTCCAGTTTGTCAAAGAGCTGTTATTTCACCAGGAGCTCTCTCATGTTCAAGGTTCAAAGAAAACATTTCTCTCACAGTGGCATTTTTAGAAAATGACTACATTTGTAAACCTTTTCAAAGTGTTTTGATCTTCCAGCAAAGATCACATGAGCAGCAGAAAAAGAGGACTTGTTCAGGATCTAACAGAGACTTTGCTTTAAGTTTGTTTTGGGTTGTTCACCTTCGCTCATGAAGCCAGGATCTGCTGTGTTTCCACACGTCACTTTGGGATCTTCAGAGGGTTTTTGTAGTTGGATTGCTGGTGGAATGATGAAAGTGCAGCAGCAGAGCAGGTGTGGTGAAGCTCTCTTCATGTGTGGTTCCTCTCAGGTGACCCAGTGTCAGACTCTCCCTATGAAGAAGGACTTAACTGGATCTCCTGGATCTGGCTTGGATCCACCTCATGGAGATGTTTCTGCAGAGACCCCCTGATCACGTGTTAGGAGGTACATCTCCATCCTGAAGGTAGGACAACTCTGCTGGGTTTCTGGTTCTCCCACTCCTGCTGGTTCCTGCTCCATCACACCTGATTTAGTGGATGGTCTCATCAAGATGGATCCAAATCCTGGAACTGTTGTCCTTCTGAACTCAAAAGCTTCAGCTGCTTCTTAAAGCTCTAATAGACTGAACACAACCAGGATCAACAGCAGAGAAGGTCCAATGTGACCTCCAGTTCAACTCTGACCTCAAACTGCTTTGAACTCATTTGGGTTTTCAAGACAGGTGAATGCTGAGAGATGACAGCAACCACTCACAGTCTGTAACGAGACCTTCCTCCATCGTATCCATTATGATTTCCCTCCACGACTGGAGGGAAATCAAAATGGATACGGCGGCTCACACGGAGCTGAGTATTCTGACCAGGGAAGCTATGGCTATGGAAATGGTGCCGGATTTTACGGTAACGAGGGATACGGCATTTCAAATAGAGCCGAGTATTCTGACCAAGGAAGCTCTTACAGCGGATACTATAGCTATGAAAATGGTGCTAGATTTAACAATGATGGTGGATACAGCGGCACATACACATGCGGCCGTTGTGGCTATGAAAATCTGTTGGGAGGCGGGAATGTCTACAACGGCTATGGACAGTTCTACTCTGGCTACGGCCCAAACAATGGTCATTTCAGTGGTCAGAGAACTGCTCCGTACACCAGAGGCTGGTAGATTCTAGGGGAGCCTTCTTTTATGAACCCACACAAGGAGAGTGTGGTTGTTTTTTTAGTTAGAATATATACTTTATTAGCTTCTTTGTAGGACTTTTTTTTTAGCTTATTAGTAGGACTTCTCTTCATTAG
>NC_050525.1:296538-309432 GCF_002922805.2 Oryzias melastigma | reverse complement strand
ATGTAATTTTCAAAAAACGTGCGGCCAGTGATGAACTTTTTTCTCAGTCGCACTGACCCAGAGGACAGGGGTTAAGGTTAGGATTATGATTATGGTTAGGGTTAAACAAGCAAATGTTTCCTGAATGCTGCTGTCTCTGCAGCTCACGGCTCCACCAGGGGACGGGTCAAATGTGGAGAACACATTTCACACTTTTAGGAGTGTGACAGTTAATGGGACTTTAACTTTAAGTTTAATTTTAAATACGTGCGGCCAACAAAAGAAATCCAGCCTTGCACAAACTTAAAATGCAGCAACGGGATCCTGGCTGCACGTATTACATGTGGACAAAACATGAATTTCATCATATTGTCACGAAACAGGCAGACAGATGGTTCCACGTGCAGCAGGTTTTTTTATTGTAGCTAAGAGTCCACAAAACTACAGCAGGGTCAGACAGGCAGAGGTCAAAAAGGAGCAAGGGATCATCCGAGAAGAGAGAGGGAATAGTCAGAGTCCAGGCGAGGGTCAGGGGCAGGCGGCAGGCAATCAGAGGGTCAGAGACAGAAGATCAGGTCCAGGAATAAACGCTCGATACTGCAGGCAGGGTGGCACAAACAAATACTTCGCAGAGAGTGTGACTCTGTGTGCTGCTTAAGAAGCATGTGGATGATTGTCTGATGGGAGACAGCTGAGCAGGAACCAGGAACTGTGTGCTGGGGCTTCTGGGAGATGAAGTGCAATTAGTACTCTGGTGACCGTTCCCGCTGGTGCCCAGAGGGGGAGTCAGAGCCCTGACTCCTGACACATATTCTGTGCTGGTCACATGTAAATATGTGTAAATAACATCAGTCTTATTATAAATGTCTTAACAAAACAAACTTGTATTGAGTCAAGTGTAAAAATGCATAAAAAAAAACATGGGGTGTAAGCTGTCCAGAACACCTGTGAGCATATCTGTGCTTGAACAGCATGTCTGTGATTAACTGTAATACCACCGCCGGCCAATAGAGGGCGCTGTTGTCACGTAACGTGATGAAGTTGGAGATTAAACCGGTGACTGCTTGTGGATCTGAAGAAGCAGCGGGGCTGCTAGCGCTCGGAAATACGCTAAAACATCGGTTTATAACTTTACAAACGTCATGCTAAAACAAAACCGCATTACTGACATTAGGGGGAGAATTTGGATTCAGCCCAATACGCTGGAAACAATCGAGTTTGTTTGTATGTTTACCTTTGCGTGGATTTCAGGCTGGCTTGTCTGCAAACGTCGCTTCAGGTTTTCTGGTGTTTTTGCCTGTGATGGTCGCTCCACACAACGTCTTGTTAAGGGTCGTCTTTAATATAACGTTTGTCCATATATGTACTTCTCTGTTTCTACCTGGATTAGACATTTTTCACCTCTATCACAGACACAATTCATTGAATTAGCGTCTTCCCGGGCGGGCTGC
Source organism: Oryzias melastigma (assembly GCF_002922805.2). Lineage (NCBI taxonomy): Eukaryota > Metazoa > Chordata > Actinopteri > Beloniformes > Adrianichthyidae > Oryzias > Oryzias melastigma. The sequence goes on along the minus strand of NC_050525.1, from coordinate 308,002 downwards.
AGGGCTCTGTGTTCTGATTGGATCGCTCTGCATTGGCTCCCGCCCTCCTCCACCAGCAGTCATTATGATTGGATGTCGTCCTCGATCAGCATGTTCGTTTCGTTTTTATTCGTTGACGAAAAAGTCTATCAATTGTGTTAAAGTTTTCGTGTCTGGGCGGGATTTTTTGTTTTGTTTTCGTTTCGTTTTCGTTGGATAAATAATGTCGTTGACGAAGACGATGACGAAAATTTTTTGTCAACGAAATTAACACTGGTCAGCTCCTCCTAATTATGGTGTTATCAGTGAGGAAAGAACAAGCAGAAAGGGCGGGGGGGGGGGCAGTTTTGTTCAATGAAATGTTTCAGAGTAAAAAGTTATCTTTTGGAAACTTTCCATGTTCTGAATATGTAGCCATACAGCTGAAGGCCTCATTCAAAAACATATTTATAAATATCTACCGCCCCCTGGATACTGTCCAGAATTTAACCTTGAGTTTAGTGAACTGCTGTCAATAATTTGTCTTGATTTTGACTGTATAATCATGGCTGGAGATTTTAACATCCATTATGGAAATCTTGAGAACAAAGGGACTAAGGACCTGATAAACACTCTGGACAATTTCGGGTTGACTCAACATGTAACAGAGCCCACACACAACAGAGGGAATATTCTTGATTTATTGATTTCCAAAGGTCTGAACATCTCTAAGGTTACTGTATGTGATTTAGGTCTGTCTGATCACTGCTGTGTTTTCTGTGAGAGCACAATTCCAGTACACACAAATGTTTTCAGGGAGGAGATCACAAAACGGTATATAACAGAAAATACTAGTGAGATGTTCAACCAGATTTTCTCTATGACTCCTCCCCTCTCAGGGGATTCAGTCAATGAACTTGTTAATAGCTTTAATTCCAACATGTCAAATATCATGGATAGTATTGCTCCTAGTAAGGTGAAGGTGATCTCTGGTAGGAAAAAATCTCAATGGAGAAATTCCATTCTGGTGAAGAACGGAAAAAGATAATGTCGGAAATCTGAATGCAGATGGCGAAAATCTAAACTACAGGTAGATTATGACATCTATAAAGAGAAACTTCACTTATATAATTTACAACTGAGCAATGCAAGGAAGTCCTATTCTTCTGAAATTATTACCAAAAACTCCCATAATGCTCGGGCCTTATTTAATAAAGTCGACAGGTTGACAAAACCCCCTGTGTCAGTGGCACCAGAACTTTACTCCACCAAAGGCTGAAATGACTTTGCCAAATTCTTCAGGGACAAAATCAAAAACACTAGACAAACAATTGTTTCACCAACTACAAGTTCAAGATAAGAACCCTATCCACTAGAAACCAGTATATACCCAATGGCTCAGTTTCAACCCATAAACAGTAAAAAACTGCAGGACATTCTATGTCAACTGAACTCCTCCTCCTGCTGTCTGGATATTCTACCCACAAGCTTTTTCAAAAAAGTTTCAAAGATCCTGGAACCAGCCCTGCTCCAGATTGTCAACTTGTCATTAACATCTGGTGTTTTCCCAGAACCACTGAAAACAGCTGTAATCAAACCTCTCCTAAAAAAGGACAGTCTAGACAAAACTCAAATGAACAACTACAGACCGATATCAAACCTGCCATTTTTAAGTAAGATCATTGAAAAAGCTGTTTTCCATCAGTTAAATGAATTCCTAATAAATAACAACTGCTATGATGTCTTCCAGTCCGGCTTCAGACAGAACCACAGCACTGAAACGGCTCTGACCAAAGTGACTAATGAAATACGTTTGAATACAGACAGTGGAAATATGTCAGTGCTAGTTTTACTGGATCTCAGTGCTGCGTTTGATACAGTCGACCACGCAATACTACTCAGACGACTGGAAAACTGGGTGGGTCTCACTGGGCCAGTACTAAACTGGTTCAAAACGTACTTAGAAAACAGGAAATATTTTGTGTCAATTGGTAACTTCACTTCTGAGCCAATAGAAATTACATGTGGAGTGCCCCAAGGCTCCATCCTGGGACCACTTCTATTTAACATCTACATGCTCCCACTGGCCCAGGTTATAAAGAACAACAACATTAGTTACCATAGCTATGCAGATGACACACAGATATATATTAGACTGACACCAGGAGACCGAGGCCCTGTACAGGCTCTTGGTAAATGCATTGAGGACATTAATGACTGGATGTGTCACAACTTACTTCAATTAAACAAAAACAAAACTGAGGTTATTGTCTTTGGGGCTAAAGAAAAAAGGTTGGACGTCACTACAGAGCTTCAATCTATTCAACTAAAAACTACCAACCAGGCCAGAAACTTGGGTGTAGTGATAGACACAGACCTAAATTTTGATAAACACATTAAGGCAGTCACTAAATCAGCCTATTATCATCTCAAAAATATCTCAAGGATTAAAGATCTGATGTCTAAGCAGGACCTGGAGAAACTAGTGCATGCTTTCATCTTTAGTCGACTTGATTACTGTAACAGTGTTTTTACAGGACTACCAAAAAAATCCATCAGGAAACTGCAGCTTATTCAGAACTCTGCTGCTCGGGTTCTCACAAGGACCAAGAAAGTAGACCACATCAGTCCAGTTCTGAGGTCTTTACACTGGTTACCTGTCTGTCAGAGGATAGACTTTAAAGTTCTGTTACTGGTTTATAAAGCTTTGAATGGTTTAGCACCAAAATACATGACTGACCTCCTGACCCAGTATGTACCAGCCAGACCTCTCCGGTCATCAGGATCCGGTCTTTTATCAGTTCCTAGAGTCAGAACTAAACATGGAGAAGCTGCATTCAGCTTCTATGCTCCACAGATCTGGAACAGACTTCCAGAAAACCGTAGATCTGCTGAAACACTCAGTGTATTTAAATCCAGGTTAAAGACTCACCTGTTCTCAGCTGCATTTGATTAATATGTATTCAAAAGTTTACGTCCGCACTTTTTATCTATGGTTGTTTTAAATTAAAATCTTTTTACTTTCTTTTAATTTTATTTTAATGATTTGAATGATGATGAATGACATTTTTACTATTTCTTTTAAATTGTTTCTTTTAATGTTTTATGTAAAGCACTTTGAATTGTCTCTGTACATGAAATGTACTACACAAATAAACTTGCCTTGCCTTGCCTTTACTGAAGCCAATAACAAGTCATTAGTAACTCTAACCAGTTCACTTTCAGTGCACCTTACATGCACCCAAAATGGATCAAAACTCAGGTCAGAAATGACAACTAACAGGCCTGCACCAGGCACTCTCAGGACCTTGAGGCCCACAGGACCTGGATCTTTTGATGCCCCCGTGCACCGCGGGCCTTGACCAAGACCAATTACCCTTCCTGCAAGGGAGGGGCCTGTACCTCTTGGTCACTCTTTTCACGGTTAGTAAGAGGCCAGTACTCACCTTACCAACGATTAGTGTGTTGCACCGTATGACGGCATCACCTGTGCATCAATACATATACAAAATACATATACAGTAACTTACATTATTCTTGAAAAAAGTTTTATGATATGCTTACAACACACATGACGTCCCTTAAGGGGGCTGCATGGGTCTAAAGGGAACTGCAGTCTGTCTATAATTTAATGTAAGAACACAAGATAAAACAAAGACAGACACAGTTTTCTAAACTGATCAATGGTAATGTCATGTCCGTTCCTCCTTTTTTCAGTTTCATCTCCTCAGTGTTTACCTGTTTCTTTGGTCCATCGGTCTTCAATCACTGGTTATGTTTAGTTGTTTTCTCCTTTAACCTCTGTGGAGTCAAACATTGTCTAAGAAATGTTCATTTTAAATACACTGTTTTGCATTGATTCATACATGGCATTTTTCTTACTCCATATAATCTTTAACTCTTGAAGAGTGTAAACTCTCAGGACCTGATAAATTTTGGTGTGATTACATTTAAACCTGATTCTAAGGACTGTGATTCTGCTGTAACTCTTTGTGGTACATTATGCTCTCCACAATTTATAGTGAAATAATAAAAGTGAAAATTTTGTCCATCTCAAGTCTATTCTAACTACTTTAGAACAAAGGGGATACAGTCTTTACAGTTCAACAGTAGGCTCGTTGGTCACTTTGTTAAGCCCATCTTCCTACTACTGGGTTGGACCCCTTTTATCTTCAGAACTGTCTTAATCTTTGATGGTATGGATTAAACAAGGTTCTAGAAACATTCCTCAGAGAGTTTGGTCCATATTGACATGACAGCATCTAACAGTTGCTGCAGATTTGTTAACTGAACATCCATGATGCCGATCTCCCGTTCCTCCACATCCCAAAGGTCCTATTGGGTTCTGGTGACTGTGGAGGTCATTAGAGTGAACCCATTTGTTCTAGAAACCAGTCTGAGAAGATTCCAGCTCTATGACATGGCGTCTTATCCTGCTGGAAGTAGCATCAGAAGATGGTTCACTGTGGTCATAAAGGGATGGACATGGTCAGAACAATACTCAGGTAGACTGTGATTTTGGAACCATGATCAACTGGTACTAAGAGGCCTAAAGTGTGCTAAGAAAATATCCCCCACGACACCACCACCACCAGTCTGAACCATTGATACAAGAGAGGATAGATCCATGTATTCATGTTGTTGATGGCAAATTCTGACCCAACATCTGAGTGTAGCAGAAATAGAGACTCATCAGACCAGACAACGTTTTTCCATCTTCTATTGTCCAGTTTTGGTGAGTCTGCGTGAATTGCAGTCTCAGTCTCCTGTTATTAGCTGACAGCAGTGATACTCGGTGTGTTCTTCTGCTGCTGTAGTTCATCTGCATCAAGGTTGAACATGTTGTTAATTCAGAGATGTTCTTCTGCTGGCTCATAGTCTTTTTTGACGTGGTGGCTGCTCCTATTAAGTCATGGGTCTGGTGCACTCCGCGTCCTGGCACCCTAACCCGGTTTTGTGTCTGGTACAGGTTTAGGTTTGGGTTTAGGTCTGGTACCGCATCTAGTTCCGCATCCCAAGGGTTGCCTACCCTTGATTTTCCAAACAGCCGGTGCGACGGGGAATGATGAGTTGGGGACACTCAGGGGTTTGGCGGTTGACGTGGAGGGATCCTGAACCAGGCTTAAGTGTGTGTCGACTTGGGAATGAGAATGTGTTGTCCGAAAGCAAGTCCAATATACATGCGCGTGTTATGGGGCATGTTTTATTTTTTTGTTCAGGAACATTCAATTCGTTCACAGTCATCTGATCATTAATGTGTATGATACATGGAGGTGCAATGGGACAAGAACAAAAAATCTACTCTCATCCCTGATGGGAAACAGCTGTCTGCCTGTTCTGTGACAGATTTATTTTCGTCTCACAGAATTTGTCCCACTTTGCAAAAGGTTTGGACCCTTCTTCATTGGAGTACTGGTGAACGTTTAGCCTATTTTGCATAATTTCCATCCCTTTGCTTCAGAACATCGCTGCTGCTGAACAGACACGTTAAAGATATCATGGACCAACTGTGAGGATCCTCACAGCGTAATAACATGTTTCACCTTCTACCTCAATTCACCTTGAGGTGGAGGGTCCTGTGACCTGCCAGCCCCTGTCCTAGTTCTGCAGCGTTCATACGAGCTGGAGGCAGCACCTATGCAAGTGTCAGGCTTTATCTTTGAAACTCTGCAATCTTAGAATGAGTTATTCCACCTTTGTTGTTTACTTTGATGCTTGACCACCACACACACACACACACACACACACGTGCACTTCTGAACTTTAATGAGGAGCTTCAACAGTTGCTGGTTTCCATGGGAACGCCTCATTATCTGTCTGTTTTCGTTCTTGAAGGCCACAAAGGAAGCTAAAAGGAGTCCCTTCAGTGTTTTTTGCCCTTCGTGACCTTAATTTGGATTTTTCAGTGTCTAAGTGGGTCTGATGAGAGTTTGTGGGTGTCTCATTAGAAGCAGAATTAGCAGATTTAGTGAGAGAACGTCAGGTTATAAAAAACGCCAGGAGGAGTTCTTCCTTTGCAGAGCAGTTTTTTTTTCTTTTTGGGTGTCTCTTTATGCTCGAGGTTTGGTTTTAGAGAAAGACCAAATAATCCGTGAGCTGAAGAAATGGAGCTGCTGATGCTTGAAGGTCTGTGAGTCTCTTTATTTCTCTCTCTGCTGGTCTGAATTTTACTACATTGAAAATGACTGAAATGACAAACAAATCGAGAACTCGTGGAAAACATATTCAACCCTTTAACACCGGAGCTCCAGTGTTTATGTGCTTTGATTTACTGTAACTTTTCAACCGTTAACATGACGGTTCCAGTAGATTCTGAATCTACTTTAATTATCATGTTAATGGTTGAAACGTTACAGTGTGTTAAACGGTTGAGGAATTCATCTCCTATGGTTCATTTAGCTCTATAAAACCACATAATTGTCATATTTTTATCATCATTCTATACAAATGCTCTTTTATCAACTTTCATTCCCAAGCATTTAACTCCAGTTTGTTAAAAACTAAAAAAAATAGCAGTATTAAAGAAAGAGTTAATTCAGTTCTTTTTGCATTTAAAAGAAAAATGTAGTTTTTGCCAGACTAAGCAAAGCATGTTTTTAGAAGTTTGTTTTCTACATTCGGATTTTTAAATTCATAAATATGGAGACGTTTTCTGCCTAAATAAAAGTTAAGACTTTTAAGAAGTTGAAAAGAGGTTTCAAAATCAACAAAATTCATGTTTTCAACAATATTAAAAGACACAAATCTGTTTCCCTCATGCAGAGTCTGAACTGGTGAATCCATGTGAATTCAATCAGTCACATGTTTCTGGATCATAGTGAACTCATGATCTGCATCGGTTTCACATTTTACAGACGAGCTCCTTTTTAAAAAAATCATGTTACAGAAAACACGTCAAATGTTTCATTTAATCATTTAATTTAAGTTTTACTGGACATTGATTCTTCAGTTTTCTTTTTCAGACAGATTTGCTTTCAGGGATGCATCCTGCTGGCCTCAGTTCTGTTTGAATTTTGGGTTTATTGTTCTGAAGTCTTGTCCTACTTCCAGCCCTCCAGTAAACCTGCACCTTTTTTCTACTTCTCTTTCATTCTATTTTTTTTTCTGGTGTAAATAATTCACAATCCCGTAAATTGTTATTTCAACTTGTACAAAAATTATTATTCTTCTCTTAAACTAAACTGTGACTCTGAGAGCTTTGGACACTCTGGAGGCTGTGAGTCTCACAAATAAGCAGACTTTGAGAATTCAGTGATCAGGGAGGATCTCAACAACGGCGGCTGGGTGGCTCAGTGGGCTAGGTGAAGGGCTAGCATAAAGGCATTCAGACTTTGACTGCTCAGTCATTTCCGGTTGGAGCCGTGGGCTGTCGTTTATATGGAAATAGCAGAGTATTTAGACTTTAAAAGATGTCTTTTGGAGCAAACAAGAGTCACGTTAAAGGATGTTAGGCTCATTGTTTTTCTAGGAAAATATCCTTAAATAAAAATGCGAGGTTACCGTTAGCGCACGCCGCTATCGCTCCATGAAGAAGGCAGAAGCTCCTCATCATCAGCTGAGAGTACAAGCAGTAATCCGAAAGTCACTTTGAAGTTCGTTTACACATAAAAGGTTCTGTTGAACAGGTTTTAAATGTTCTAACAGAGCTACGTTTCATCCCAAGAAGTCACATGATCATACAGTACATGATAGCGTTTTGTGAGTGTGGGGTGTTTGGTGTTTCATGAAGGCAAACTGCCTTTTTGGATGTCATTGTGTTTACACATAATCATAAACGATCATACAATGTGAGGAATAATAAAAATAAACCAACACCAGGGAAAGTACACAGAGATTTCCCAAGTCCACTTAAAGGGTACCCAAGCCATAAATAAACTATTTTTGTTTGTTGATCTCTATAAATGGGGCTTTAAAAGTCCTGTCTGTTGTTCATTGACACATTTTTGGCAAACTAAAATAAACTTGTTTAATTCTAGAAAATACAGTAAAAAAAAACCTCTGTGTGTTACCCCCTACAGGTTGAATCGATGCATTACAGTTGAATTTTGTGATTGGTCAAACCATGTTTGTTTCAGAAGTCTGACATCATGATCTACAGCTCAGTTAATGAGTGTCGCTGCATTTTCGGTATGTGGAAGCAAATCGGTTGCACCGCTTACCCTGCATGCACAAACCACACGTCACTTCCGCTCTTCACCCACTATACCACAGAGTCATTTCCAAACAGTAAAACTCCTTGATCACAAGAATTTATGTTTTTCTCAACAACCGAGAGCTTCTCCTGACTAGATTACAGTTCAAAAAAAAGTTACCGTTAGTAATGTATTTGGATTACTGGATAAAATAAAGTGTCTTGAAGTGGCGCTGTATCCTCTTAGCTTAGGGAGTAAACTGCCGTCATGTAAAACAGCAGAAGAAGAAAACATTTGTAGTCCGTTTGTAGTCACTGCAAGATTGTAAGGTCCTGATCCTTAACGTGTCTTTTTCCTTTGGTTTTTACAACAATAAGTGAATGTTTTCACTATGATAAACATTTTAAGTGCTATATTAACATCCTTCGAGGTTATTATTGTTGTTACCGTCCGAAGACCAGAAAATGCTTTAGCGGAAGTGACGTTTGGTTCCCCATGCGAGAGAGCGGTGCAACCGATTTGCTTTCGCATACAGAAAATGCAGCGACAATGAGAACAGTCCTGTTCCCCAGCCCCACCCGTCTGACTACATTTTCACATTTCGGCTGTGGGTGGAGTCAGACTCCAACTTCCCTGTTTGGTTACGCTTTAAGAAAAGTATCAAGATGTGAACCAACCTCTGCAAGGGAAGGCAGCAGCGATAGCCACTGCACCACCACACAGAATGACCGTCTTTGTAAAGTAGATCTCTTGACAAGCATCTCGAGTGTTTAAGGTCTAAAGACTTGTTAAGCGTTTAAAGCTGCAACTCCAAGAAAAAACAACTTTTTGATCTTTTAAGTGTATTATACTGTTAAATCCTCTATAAACAACCACAAATCGGATCCGATCATGCATTTAATCCTCTAAAAACCTGGGCTATCAACAGCAGTCTCTCCCATATCCACCTAAACAGATCTGACGTAACACCGTAAGACAGCCCCTCTCAGGAAGAGAGTGATCTGGCCAGTGTAGTAATGGCCGGGCCAACTAAAGATAGGTATATGGTATGTGCATCCATCTTTAAAAAACAATGAATGTTTATTTTTCGTGGGAGAAATGAAGAAAGAAAGACTCTAGGATGACGTCATGAAATGGGTGGCACCCACATGCAGCGGCAGGCGGAGCTTCAGGAATCGGGTCGTTTTACTCTCGGATAGGAAAACTAAGACTACCAAGATCCAACCCTAAAGTAAAATAACAAATCCCAGCAGTGTAAGACTGCTGAGGACAAAGAGAGGAAAAAGAACAAAAAAATAAATAAAATAAAAATAAAATAAAATAGCATTTTTTTAAAAGTAAGGATTGCTTAATTAGCATTTATTTAATTAGATTAATACATTTATAAATTGATGTCTGAGATGCACATAAATGATAAACTATGTAGGTTTTTCATCCTGTTGACCTGAAGACGTCTTGTTTGATCAACTCTACCTCCAGAATGAACAGATTTTATATGCAAATAAAAACTTTGATTTGAAAAGTTTGATTTTTTTATGAGATTAAAGCACATTATACTGTGCTGTTCAACATTGGTTACTAGCTGTCCAGAACTGCACTGAGATGATCCTGTTTGGCACAGAGCATCTTTTATTTTGAAAATAAGTTATTTGAGCTTCTGTCAAATGTAAAATCAAAAGAAAAAAAAATCACATTTTGAGAGAGGCTAGTTTTTTCTTGTGCTTGTGCTAAAAAATGTAAATTATTCATATTTATTATTTAAAAAAGAAGGTCATGAATACAAATCGAAATTCCTTGAAGGTTAAAGTAAGACTATGCAGCTCCTTCTGGGTTTGGATGAGTAGAAAACAAACCCAAATGGCTCTTTTACTGGTAAAGGTTGCTGACCTCTGCCCTTTGCCCTGTCCTCCACAAAGTTCACATTTGAACCTTCTCTTCTTCTTGTCAGGAGCCTCCATTTCTTTCAGTCAGAGGTCAAACCAGACGTGGGAGCCTGACCGTCCAGTGTTCTTCATCATCCAGGGACTCTCCAGCCTTGGCGAGATGAAGATGGTCCTGTTTGTCATCTTTCTGCTGGGATACCTGGTGATCCTGGGGGGGAACAGCATGATCCTCTTTGTGGTACAAGACAAATGTTAACTCGTGTTCAGTCTAAGACGTGGGTCTTGATTGTGTCTAGAGCTGCCACGATTAGTCAACTAATCGACGACTAATTTAAAAGTTGATTAGCCGCTACTTTATATTATATGGAGTCAGACTGTAGTAAAGTTGAACAAAGCTGTGAGCATGCATCACCAAAAGATGTACTTTTTATATTTAAGTTATATATTTTATAATAATTTTCAAAACATTTTGAGTTTAGCTAATATTTTTGGCTAATTTGTTATCTACTGGGGGTTTGAGGCTAATTTAGAGTTTAGCTTCTATTTTAGCAACATGCTAACTTTTCGATCAATTTAGCTTACTGAGGAATTTTAGGCTATTTTGATGTTCAGCTAGCACTTCAGCGGTGTGCTAGCTTTTTGGCTAATTTGTTATCTACTGGGGTTTTTATGCTGATATGGAGTTTAGCTAATATTTTAGGGACATGAAAAATTAGTCAATTGCGTCACCATTTTTCAGCAAATAGCTTCAGCATCTTCAGCAACTACTTTCAGCAAAAAGCATTCACACTAGCATTTTCGCAGGTAATGCAACTTCTCTAGTTTAAATTTGTTGAAACCCAGAAACTAATGACAGACTGAAGCTGCACGACTTGTTAAAAGTTTAATAACCCATCATCTTCATTGTCATTATTTTAGTTACCTTAAAGCTAATGATGGTTAAGATGTGTGCTTTAGATCCAGTTTGTCCATGACCAGTCGACCAAATGGAAAAAATAATCAGTAATTAGTTGATTATTAAAATAATGATTTGTGGCAGTCTTATAGGGTTAGTAATGGGGTTGTGGGTCATTTTCGGTGTTTACTGTATTTCGCCTTATATTTACCATTTACAAATGTTTTGGCGTGTTTTGAGCAAGAAATATTGAAACAAAACGGCATTTTTGAGGCCAAATTTGGCAAACCTGTCTCTTCCAGGTGAAAAGCTCCGTTTTGGTCACGTGGTGCGTGTGACGTCAGAGGGGTCAATATAGCAAGATGGCTTCTCCTTTGCGTGTCGGAGCTAGCGATAGCGGCGATATTTCAAGGTCCACAATTCTGTCTTCAGACTCAGATTGTGGAAACATTTGTTCTGAAAGTGACGCTGATTCAGAGACGCGGGTGTTTGTGGTTTGAGGACTGTTAAGCCCTATCAATTTGAGCCGGCAGAGCGGAAAGTAGGAGCTCACAATCTGGCAATGACACTGACAGTGACGCTGAGAATGCCGATGA
>NC_050525.1:288638-295663 GCF_002922805.2 Oryzias melastigma | reverse complement strand
ATTACTAACCCTTTAATTGTGTTGCCTTCCTGCTGCAGACGCTCTCAGACTCCAGGCTCACCTCCCCCATGTACTTCTTCCTCCAAAACCTGTCTTTTGTGGACCTGGTCTACACCACCACCACCATCCCCAACATGCTGGCTGGCTTCCTCATGGACCGGTTGACCATCTCCATCCCGGGCTGCTTCCTGCAGATGTATTGCTTCCATCAGCTCGCCGTGACGGGGCGTGCCATCCTCACCGTCATGGCTTATGACCGCTACTTGGCCGTCTGCAACCCCCTGCGCTACACCGCCATCATGACCCGCTCCGTGCGAATGCTGCTGGTGACGGGAGCCTGGAGCTTCGGCTTGTTCTGCACGCTGCCCCCCACTGCAGTGGCCTACCTGCGGCCCTACTGCGGCCCCAACATGGTCCGGCACGGCTGGTGTGACCTGTCGTCAGTCAGGACGCTGGTGTGCGCCGACACTTCCATGGACAACGTCATGTCCCTCTCCTTCGCCATGGTCGCGCTGCTGACCACGGGGGTCCTCATTCTCACCTCCTACTTCCTGATCGCCGCCTCCATGTACCGGATGGGCGTCGCCGAGAGGCTTAAGGCCTTCAGCACATGCGCCGCCCACCTCACCGTGGTCTCCATCTCGTACAGCGCCGCCTCCTTCGTGTACATTTCATATAGAGTGGGAAACTTTTCATCAGAGGTATGACGTGTGAGCCGTCGTCGGTGACGCTTAAACACAAAATCTTTAATGTACAGCTCGCCGTTCGGCGCTTTTCTCCTTCAGAATCTCCTGGAAGTATCGTGTTAACGGTTGAAGTTACAGTAAATCAAAAATAAGCAGTCAGACTCTTGGTATCATCCTATGTAGTCTTAATAATGCAACATATATGAACACAATGTTCAAAGAGAATAATCATCCCAGACATCATAGATATGATGCACAAACATCATTTTCTTTAATCTTTAGTAAACTACAAACAAGTAAGCGAGCCTTCCATATTTTCTGCACTAAAAGCTACACTCAAAGCTAAACTTAAAAGCCTTTTTAAAAAAAAAAAAAAAAAAAAAACGACAATGCACCTTATAATACAATAATAAATGGATTAGTTCTGTTTTTTTGACTGATCTTGAAGCAGTACGGCACTCTGTCATCGCAGCAGCTAGTTGGAAGAACGGTCCGCTGACTCTTGCTCTAACTTTTTCAGGTGCGCATCATCGTGTCGGTGCTGTACTCCGCCCTGACCCCGTTCCTCAACCCCATGATCTACAGTCTGAGGAACAAGGAGCTGCGGATGGCCATCAGGAGGACTCTGGTCTGCTTCCGACCTGCTGCCATGTCTACTGTGAAGGCCATCAGTACATAACCGCCATTCCACCTGGAACTCCAAGAGTTCAGATGATCTACAATTGCATCAGCTCCATCCATGAGCGGATGGACTGACTCCTCCCTGCAGCGTTGAACAAATCCAACAAGTTCCTCTTGATCTATGATCTAAAGCTCTTTCTGTGTCTCTTATGTTTTCTCTAAATGTACTTCTGTGACGTGAGTCAGTTTAAGTTGATGTGGTTCTGAACTGGTTCTAAAAGTTCTGCATCCCCTTCTATTTAATTTTATTTATATGGGCCCACTATCACAGAACAATTGCTTCATTGGGCTTCATGCCAGTAATTGTGCAGAAGCAGAAGGTCAGTCGTAAAATGTAAGCAATGCCAGCTCAGTGGGCTTGTGGTAGAGTGTCCGCTCTAAGATTGGAAGGTGCTGGGTTCAAATCCCGTCTGAGTCATACCAAAGACTCTAAAAGTGGGACCCAGTGCCTCCCTAATTGACACTCAGCCCTAAGGAGTTGGACTGGGGGATTAATTCACCGAATGGTTCTGCAGCTCACCGCTCCTTCAGGGAATGGTTCAAATGCGGAGAACAAATTTCACACACCTAGGTGCGTGACAAATAGTGGGACTTCAAACAATAGGTAATTGTTAAACTAAACAGACTAAATCAAACTGGTTATCCCTTTCCTTAGACCCCCCTTCTTGATGAGGAAAATCTCCTAAAAAACCTCATTCAGGAAAAAAAAAGACCTCAGCGATATCCACATGAAGGAGAGATCCTTGCTGTCAGCTGATAAAGGAGAACTTCTAGAAAACATTTGAACAAGATCTGGGTGAGTTTACTCTCAGTAATGAACGTTTAGGTTGATCTTGTCGTCTATTCAAAGTCAATGACAGATTCAGACTTCACACTGTTTTCATGTTTTCTGTCAGGACACCGATCTTTATGTTTTATGGAGGATGATGGTGGTATTTGTATGTGTGTTAGACCTCAGATCAGACCAGACGACCTGCTGGTAATCAGATTACTACGTGGAGAAAAATAAACTAACCAGGATTCCCTCAGTAGTGAAGAGGGAAGGGTCTATCAGCGCTGAATCCGGTGGGTGGCCTGGGAAATGTGGCATCTGAAAGACGGCCTGCCTGCAGTCGTGTTGGTGCCCGAGTCCTTCTGATAGAGGCAGGGTGGATCCACTTGTAGAACGAGAGCCCCCCAGCCCAGCGTCGCCACCCCTGCTGGATGAATCTACCCGCAGCGTTGTGTCGTGACCAGCTCCGGCTGTATACTAAATCCCGGTTGCTGTGTGCCTGTTACGCCTGCTATTTAATTGTGTTTCATTTATTTATTTTTTGTTCTATTCCCCTCTTTGTCCTCAGCAGTCTTACACTGCTGGGTTTTGTTATTTTAGGTTGGATCTTGGTAGTCTTAGTTTATAGGCTTTGTTTATTTGTTTTCTTTAGATAGTTTTGGTTATGCAGCCATTATCAGGAACTGCTGACTCTGATGGTCGACATGTCTGGATCAGCAGTCTCCATGACTTATTTTATGTTTGACCGACAAGCCACAATGGAGAGATAAAAGAGACATGTGGATCTGGAGCTGCAGGTTGCAGACCTCTGATATAGAATGTAGCTGTTGGTTTATCGGTGAACACTTAGAAATGAGATCCCATCATCCCTGTCAGCACTCACTGCTTGGGATTCTTCTGGCCAAACAGGTGGGACCACTGCAAAAACTGTGGACAAGCCCATTGGGGCTACATTTTCTGCCCATTTGGGGCACATTTGGCCTTACTGGCCGGGCCTGTACCTGCAAAACTTCAAACCATTTTAATTAAAATTATTGTTGTGTGCTGAAAAAAACTGTTTTAGTGTTCTCATTCACAGGTACCTCATGCTATAAGCACAAATTGTTCCAGGGGTTTGTTCAGCAGGTGAAACAATATCCCAAAGGCTTCTATAAGAAATAATCCAATAGGATTATTTAAATGAATGTAAATACTACATGTAAATATAAATACTACTGGAGGTTGCTGGAGCCTATCACAGTAACTGTTGGGGGACCCTGAACAGGTCACCAGTCTGTTGCGGGATCTTAATTTTAATTTTAATCCTTTTTCATACGTTTAAAATTGCATCTAAAAATAAGAAAGATTTCTGGAACACATGTAGAACAGTGGCCATGGAGGCCTGGAGTGTGACATCAGTGCTGGAAATAGATGACGATTCACAACAGGTCAAAGATCGGGTGTTTTTTGGGTGATGCTGGGATCATATGTGGTGTTAAAAGAGTTAAAAGGTCAGGTCTTCAGATGTGAGATCTGAAAATTGCCGTTCAGCCGCATCCGTTGAACTAAAGAAGTGGTTGAAACAGAAAAACAATGGTTTGGTGTGAAGCTTTATTGAGGCGTGAGCCTGTTCTTTCCTCTGTCACATTTGATCATGATTCCTGGTGAAGATAGCGGTGATTTTCTGCTGGACGGCTTTAATCTGGAGTCCGTAGATGGTGGGGTTCAAGGCAGGAGGAATGACATGGAACATGATGGAGGACAGCTTCCTGATCTCTGACAGCTCAGGAAAGCGATGCAGGGTGACGATGACCATGCCCGACACCATCATGATGACGTACAGAGTGAGGTGTGTGGCGCAGGTCTGGAGCGCCCGGCTGTTCAGCGTCTTCCTCTGGCTGCTCAGGCAGACCACAACAATCTTCAGGTAGGTGAGCGTCACGCTGCCGAGCGAGGCGGTCAGCATCACGGCGGTGGATGCCAGGCCATACAAGTTGTTGATGGTGATGTCTTGGCAGGACAGCTTAAAGAGGCAGGGGTTGTCACAGAACGGGTTGAAAACTACCCTCCTGCAGCGAGACAGGCGGACACTGAGGCTCACCAGGGTCAGGACGATGACCACAGAGACCCCCCAAGCCGACGCCGACAGATTCACCACCATTCTGGTGCTCATGATGGACGAGTACTGCAGAGGCCTACAGACGGCCACATAGCGGTCAAACGCCATGACCATGAGGACGGAGTGGGCGACGGCGGCGTGCAAGTGGCCACAAAAAGCCTGAACGGCGCAGGCGGCGTAATGAATGGTGCGCTCTGAGCTGGGTGTGAAGAGGTTGCTGAGCAGGTGGGGGAGAATGGCGGAGGCGCCGAAGGCGTCGTTGATGCCCATGCTGCAGAAGAGCAGGTACATGGGCTGGTGGAGGCTCCTCTCCACGCTGATCAGGACCACCAGGCTGATGTTGGACAGCATGATGAAGACGTAGATGATGAGGAGGAGGATGAAGGCCGGGATGGAGCTCTGGGGGGTCACATTTAACCCCTCGATGAGCAAAATGTCAGTCTCTACGCTCTCGTTCTCCATAGAGAAGATTCAGGGAATCTGGAAAAAAGACAAAACTTCCTGCAGATGAAGTCAGATGAGCGTGTCTTAAAGTTATTAAAACATTATTTATAGTAAATGGATCTTCATTTTTCTCTTTTAGCACAAATGAAATTTTAAAGAAAGTTCAGGAGCAACAGGTTTTTTTCACGATAAATGGAAGCAGGAGTGTAAAATCTAAAACACCTTAGGTCACGGGCCGAACTGGATAAACATTCATTAAACACGCTAAAATTAAAATTTTAAATCTTCAAAAATGTAACCTTTTAGCATAACTATGATAAAAACAGGAAGGAATATTATTCCAGCATGAATCAAATTTAACCGTAAATACTGTATTTTCAATATTTTACACTTCATAAAAATAAAAAGTTAGAAATAAGCTCAAGATAACATTAGGGCATTCACAACAATAAAACAATGATCTGGAGGGCTGGATTTAACTGTAGCATAAAGACTTTTATACTATAACTTTTTATTTGAAGGTTTATCTGCTAACAATCCTGTTCAATGTTTCTGTTTGAATGGAAAAAAAATTAACTGTCTGGGGAGCTTCGTCATTTTAAAGACTGACTGTTTAGGTGTGTTTATTGAAAAGTCTTCACTCATTCAAATCAATATAACAAGCAGTAAAGTTACGCGACTGAATTGTTTCAAAATCAGGGAAATATTGAAACAAAATATTCATAGAAAGAGAAATGGATTTTTCTTTTTGCACTGGGGGGATCGAAATATGTGCACCCTCTCCGGCTCTCTGACGGTCTGAGCATGTGCAGTGAAAGTCTTCGCTTCAGGTCGGATCGACACTAAATCCAAAGCAGGTGGAGGACCGATCAGGTCAGAAACAAAACCAGGACAGAGGAACCTTCTGCCCCATGAGAGGTGGTTGAACGAAATGGTGTTTGTGGCTAAAGTTGAGCACATGAAATATCAAATATCAAAAAGAAAAATATACCAGGGCTGTTTAGTAAGATGTGGAAACCATTCTTATCATTTTAATCAATTAAATCAATCTTGTTAGAATTCCATCCATCCACCTTCCTGGCCGCTTCTTCCCTTTCGGGGTCGCGGTTGTTAGAATTCTACCATAATTAATATATTCCCCAACATTTGAATGACCTTTTTAACTGTATTTCTCTTTTATTTACTTTTGCTTTCTTTGTTTTTAATGCTAATTGTCAATGTTGTTCACATATGCTGACTAAGGTTCTGTTTCAGCATGTGGATTTTGAAAGAAGTTTTGTGCACTAACATTAAAAATAAAAAAACAGCCACTCAGAAAAACAAAGCACATGTTCACATTTAAAGATTGAAGGGCCGCACTTCATATTTAATTTAAACAAAAATGTTGCTGCAGGACGTCCTTGTAATTCAACAAATCAATAATAATGCATGTTTGTCCAAAAAAAATATTATTTCAGTGCAGTCTGCTCTGTGTAATAGGCATGTTTGTCTAGAAAAAACAGGTTATTTTATTCCAACATTCTTTTACTTTTTGAGAGATGTTTCAATTCATAATCATAAATATTGTTTTTGTATTCAAAACAATTTACAAAAATCTGCACAATTTTCCATTTTCCTAACTATCTAAATGGAACCATGTGGATCATAGAGGCTAACCTCTGAGTCTGGAGGAGGATCAGAAAGAGGTTCAAACATCGCTGAGAATATCAACGAGCTGCTGATCACTACAGAACCGTTCAGGATGAGCTGCTCCATCCTCACCTCTGCTGACAGGGAGCTCCAACAGGAACACCAGCTGAAGATCATCCCTACATGATCCAACACAGCTGAGCTTCAGCGAGTCAGAACCAACAGCTGAGCTGCAGCGGGTCAGAACTCACAGCTGAGCAGTGTGATGCCTGGGGTTGGCTGCAGGAGCTTTTCAAAGGCGTGGGCGTTTGCTGCTTTGCCCTCGTTGCCCTATCAGAACCTGTTCTGGGAGATTCACGATCACGACAAACATGTTCATGATGGAGGGGTGTGTCTCTGCTCTGTTTGGAATGACATCAGTGTTGTGTGTGTGCAACAACTCAACAACAACTAGAGGAAGACCAAAGAGGAGGTTTATGGATGCAGTGAATGAAGACATGAAGGTGGCTGGTGTTAGAGTGGAGGATGCTGAAGACAGGCTTAGATGGAGGAAACTGATTCGCTGTGGCGACCCCTGAAGGGAAAAGTCAAAAAGGAAAAGAAGATATCTATATATATATATATATATATTTATATATACTGCTCACAAAAATTAAAGGAGCACTTTAAAGAAACACATTAGATACATCAGATCTCAATATGAAGTTGGATATCT
>NC_050525.1:277431-287758 GCF_002922805.2 Oryzias melastigma | reverse complement strand
GGGAGAACATGCAAACTCCACACAGAAAGGTCCCAGCTGGGAGTCGAACCGGGGCCTTCTAGCTGTGAGGCAAGAGCGCTAACCACTGTGCCACTGTGTAGCCCCTTCATGAAGTCTGTTCCTGATTGTTTGGGTAGAGACATTCACACCAGTGGCCCTCTGGAGGTCATTCTGTAGGGCACGAGCAGTGCTCAGCCTGTTCCTCCTCGCACAAAAGGAGCAGGTATGGGTCCTGCTGAGGGGTTCAGGACCTTCTACGGCCCTGTTTTGAAGGTTTTCTAATTGTTGCCACTGAAGTGCACCTGTTGTTAATTCCATGAACACCAATACAGCTGAAATTGATTAACGAGGCCCTCAGCTGATTAACCAACCAGAACATTATCAGACAGGTTTAATTCAATTCATGTCAGGCCCAATAAAAAAGTGTTCCTTTAATTTTTGTGAGCAGTATATATCATGGATTCAACGACACAGTTTGCTCACAGTTCAATACGTACCTCGACACGAAGGTCACGGTTCAGTACGTATTAAAGAAAAAAAAAACTGAAATCCTACTATTCCACAGATTATGATTTATTTTGCCAACAGAAACGACATAAAGAAATCAGATTTTTTTCAAGTGCACAGCTCTCTGCAGTTATTGCAGAATCACACTTAAATAGAACTCTTGTAAACTTTGCAATTTAATCAAATGTAAAAGTTCCTCAGTCCTCAATACTTGTGAACATGAATATAATAAACTCCAACAATCTAAGCTGTGCTCTTAAATCTTGTTAGCTTACACTATTGCACTCTTAATTTACCAGTGTGAGGGCCGTCATATAATGAAGTTACAAAGAGGTAGTTCTCTGTTGCCTGTGAAGTCCAGCTGTACGTGGAAAGTTGTGCGTTTTTTCTAAGTTGCACACTTGTTCATAAAGTGCCACAATGTATAGATTTCTCTGTGAAATATGGACGTGCTGGTACACTATTTTGTGGGTCAAATGTTTTCATCAAATGACAAAATCCCTCATTATCAACCACTGAAAAAAGACTGGAGAACTTTACCAATAAACACTCTGATGACGTCAGATGTTTTCTTGTGTTTGTCTGAGGTAACGCTGTAAGTCTTTTGAAATATATCTGGGATTTTTAGATTGTGTTACGTGCTTAGTTGTTCAGTTTTAGACGGTGACAGGGCTGGGTGATGACATCACAGATGGGCGGTCATGTTGGACGTGTTTCCCACATTGTATGATATAGAGATGAGGCAAATCTTGCAGACAGTGGACTTCTTGTAACATATTTTGCTCCCTGATCATCATATTCTATCGCCAACCCTAGATGTCTCAGGTTTAAGTGTTGATGGAGCATCTTCAAACACAAAGCCAAATCTTAAATACTTCATTTTTTGTAATCTTCATAGAAAACAATAATACTAAAACATTGTAAAACTAGATATATAGCATTACCTGCATTAATGCTAGTGTGAATGCTGTAAGCTAAATGTGGCCACTGAGGATGCTGGCGCTGATACTTGAAGATGCTGAAATTGATAACTAAAAACGCTGAAACTAACAGCTGAAAATGCTGAAGCTACAAGCAGAAAACACTGAAGCTGATAGCTCACTAAAATATTAATGAAATGCCAAATTAGCCGAAAAAAACATGAAAAAAAATCTAATTTAGCCAAAACAGCGAGCATGTTGCTTAAATATTAGCTAAACTCTAAAATAGCCTACAAAATGAGAAAAAGATATTAGCCAAAACAGCTAGCATTTAGCTGACATATTAGCTAAACCCCAAAATACCCTAGAAATCCTTAGTAAGTGCCAAAACAGTCAAAAAGTTAGCATAAAAAGAGCCGAATATTTTAATAGGGGGGCCTGGCCACATTAATGTGGAGGCGGGCCTGATCCGGCCTGCAGGCCGTAGTTTAAGGTGCTAAAAGTAGTGCTCCTTGACAGACAATCCTGTTACTGGATGGGACAGCCTAGCTGATACGGTTGAAGGGTAGTCTGCTGTCCACCGACACGTAAGGTGGGATTTGTTTTCAGGTTTTACTCCCAAAGATCCGCCATGTTCTGCAATGGTAAACAGGGGCACCACGATTAGGACACATGGTCGGTCTTCACCCTGGAGAGGCTAGCAGGGAGATATGGGGAGACCAGTCTAGGACGCCTGTCAAAGGTCACTAGTAGAGTTCCTACTCCTCCAAAGACCCTTGACTGTCGCTGGAAGGGTACCAGACACATTTGTCAGCGCACAACATACAATCTTGTCAAGTTAAGTCACAACATTTTCTCTATGTCAGTGAAAGTTACGGGGACAGTACTTAACAAGAGTGTGTACTTCTGATGGACAACTCCAATTAATCTTTGTATATTTATTCTAAGAGAAACAAGACATCAAAATCACAGGATCCAACTGTTTGTATCTTTGTTTAAATGTAGGAGTTTTTTGTTCTGTTTGTAATCTCTGAATAGACTCTTTAACTAGGAAACCTCTGCCTGCTAAAACCACATCCCCTGAAATGAAAAAAAAAATGACTTTGTTCTGTAATGAACTCATCAGTTGTACGACCTCCCCATCCAGTAGAGATGAAACAAATGGAACCTTAAGGGCAAGTTGCAACTAAAGATCTATTGTGTGATGTGATTTGTACGAGAAGTAACACTGAGCAAATACTTAAATACTTTAAACAAACTACAATGCAAAGAGTCATTTCAAAGCTACCGTTCCGAAATGCTTATGAAAGTTTGAGTCTGTTCTTGACTTTTTATGCTATTTTTCTAACAAGGCTGCGAGAAATCTCAGACGCAAGAGGAGGGCTGGTTGCCTGGCAACCGTTAAGCAGGTGATGATGTTTTTCAGACAGTGCTCCTGAAGATAAAAGGCTGTGCGGCTCTGGTGGCCTGGGCGGGGCCTGTTTGACAGGTCCACATCTGCTGCCTTCTGCAGGAGAAATCAGAACCTTCATCCACTTTGCAGGAGAAGTTTGTATTTGCATCATATTTGAACAAACATGGCTTCAATTGAGAGGATCTTCTCACATCATGTTTCGAGAGGCATGAAGATGTTTGAAGTGTTTCAAAAGTCACTTTCTTTTCTTTTTTTCCAGGCTGAATCCTGTACAAGATTTGACTGTTTTCCTGTCAGTTTCTGTCCCTCTGAGGAGTGAAGTGGGAATTGCTGAGAGACTGCAGAAGATGTTGACGTCAAATATGTGAGGAGTTGATGTGTTATAAAAAAACAAATGTGGATGAGAAACTCCTCAACGCTCCAAGTCACCTGCTGTCAGACTCTTTGGACGAAGAAATATGGAGAACTGGACCACAAGTCCAGATGTTCTGATCCTGGAGGCCCTGAAGGTGACTCCTCAGTCTTCACTCCCAGCCTTCATCCTCCTCCTCTTCTCCTACATCTTCATAATGGTTTCCAATCTAGGCGTGTTGGTGTTGATCCTCTGTAACAGCAGCCTCCATCAGCCCATGTATCTGCTCCTGTGTAACATGACCGTGAACGATGCTTTTGGAGCCACCGTCACGCTGCCCCACGTGCTGAAAGATCTGCTCCTGTCTGGTTCGGAGCGCTACATCCATTACTGGTCCTGCGCCGCCCAGGCCTTCTGTGTCCACCTCCACGCCAGCGTCTCCCACACTGTGCTTGTGATCATGGCCGTTGATCGCTACGTGGCCATCTGCAACCCGCTGCGGTACGCCGCCGTCATGACGCACCAGATGGTGGCCAGCCTGTCCTGGGCTGCTTGGGGGTCGGCCTGCGTGCTGGTGGGGATTCTGGTGGGTCTCAGCGTGCGGCTGTCCCGCTGCAGGCGGATGGTGCTTAACGTGATCTGTGACAACGCGTCACTGTTCAGCCTCTCCTGCGAGAGCGTCTTTGTCAATAACGTGTACGGCCTGGCGTACACCGTGCTGCTGCTGGGCTCTTCCATGGTCAGCGTCGCCCTCACCTACCTGAAGATCATCGCCGTGTGTCTGCGGAGCAGAAACCAGGCGCTGAACGGCAAGGCGCTGCAGACCTGCACCACCCATCTGGCGGTGTACCTCATGCTGCTGGTGTCTGGCTTCATCATCGTCATCATGCATCGCTTCCCGCAGCTGTCCGACCACAGGAAGGTGGCGACGGTGCTGGGTCACGTGGCGCTGCCTGCTCTAAACATCGTCATCTATGGGCTGCAGATCAGAGAGGTGCGGCAGAAGGTTTTTGCTGCCTTCAAAAAGAAGGTTTCTGCAGTTGATGTGAAATGACAGAAAAAAAAGTCAGCCGGGGAATCAGGATTGTGTGATAAAACTGCGATTAAATTCTCCATGTGTTTTCCTGCATAACTCAGAACCATCACAGGTTTTTATCATGGAGGTTCAGTTCATTCAACCTTTCTCCAGAGATGAATAAAACCAAACTGGAGTTAATCTGAAATCAAAGTCTTGGACAGTAAAGTAGAATAGCATCACTGAGGCTGGTGGTCTTCTCAAAGGTAAAAATAGAGGATTCAAAGACGGTAAAAATGTCCTCAGAAAATACTCCAGGGAGGGTTTGAGATCTGGCTGTGGGAGATGCATTCTTCCTTCTCTAAGATCCTGATGATCAGAATGATCCAGAACACAGAAGATCATTTTATCCGGATATTTCACACAGCCAACTCACAGCAGAGGGCACATTAAAGACTTCATCATTATCTGTGGCTTATGGATCAATGTGTCTTCTGCTTTTTCATCATCTGTGCAAACTGTAGACGAACGCAGGATTTGCTTTCAGTGGTATTTGGTGGAATGTTCCTCTGAGAAATTCAGCTTCTCCACCTTAAAGTTGAATTTTTCTTCTGCAGGAACCTCTGTGCACTTTCTGACCCCACAAAGCTGCTTCACATGTTGGTTCATTCATCAGTGAGATGGAGAACGTTTCACCTGGATCTCCTCGCAGTGTTTCCTATCAGCATAATCGCTTCCTGCCCAACACCTGTGTGTCCACGGGGAGATGCTTTCCATGCTGCTTCAATGTTAGCCATGTCCTGTGAGCCATTTTAATCTTTTTGCATCCGCTCCTTCAGATTTTTGCCCATAAAGCTCATGTTCCACATTTCTCTAAATAGGGGGTGTCAAACACATCCGGCCCACCAGATGGTTTAATCCGCTCCGGTCAGGAAGAGAGAAAAATATAAGGATGTTGGAAAAAAAAACAAAAAAAACACAAGTTTCCAGTCCGTTCCTGTGGCGAGTTTTGGCTCTTTAAAGAAATGACCGTAATGTGCATTTCTGCCACTAGGGGAAGCAAAGGAAAAGCAGCCGATGCAGGAAAAGATCTTTGGACATCTCTTTGTATATTGCACACTTGAATAATATTGTGAAATGTGGATTTGAATCCTGATATTGACGGCCTGGTGAAGACCAAACGGCGCCTAGTTTCAGGAGATAGAGGGAATATAATATAACACTTATGTTCACAAATGTTTGCAAGTTTAATTGATTTCTTCACTGATTTGCACATTTAGATTATACGCAAGGTGTTTATTATTTTTTCATAGCCCCCTCTTAAGTTTACTATCTGGTTTGCCTCAAGGTAAGGCATTTTCTATGGGTGACATCATGCCCACTCTGTCCAGTTCTATCATACAGTCAATGATAATTCCATGAACCAAGGACTAGATTATCTGTATCTTATTATCTGAGCTGGGCAGCAGAGATGATTGAACATTTGCACTGCTGTGGTCAGCAGCTTCAAGACCCACTCTGACCCTGTTTTTGGTGTTTTAACATATTCTTGATGCATATTTCTCATGATGGAAAACATATAAAGCAAATTAAGATTATAATTCTGTTCCTGAGTATTTATTCAAATGGAGGGATGTTACTGTAAATGTGCGACTTTTGTTTGAGTGGATGCTTATAATCTTGGCACAGCCAAACGGAAGAAGACTTTGTTTTTGGGTCTCTCCAACTCTCTTTGGATCAGCGTGCAGCTGAGTGTAAACAGGACGAGACTCACCCATTCCAAGTTTCAGGTTCAGACAGAAAAAGTAGAAAAGTAGAAAGCCCCTCCATTCCAGGATACTAATGCATAGAGCTGGGTTAATAAAATTGATTCAATGATTTGAATCGATTTAAGCTTAAAGGGTACCCAAACAGGGAAGTTGTAGACTAACTCCACCCACAGTGGAAATGTGAAAATCCAGTCGGGATGGGGGCAGGATTGTTATCAGGGTATCAGGGACTTGCGCAGGATTTTTGAGGGGCAGGGGCTCAAAGTCGGAAAAAGACAATGGAATTTGAAGCTCAGAACATCTTAGGAATTGGTGAGCTCACCTTTCTTTACAGAGCGGGTTGTTAACATGATGATACTGCAGAGCTGAGTGTGAAGAAATGTCAATGTGCATCAAATCAAACTCAAACCTCAGTTTAAAAAAAAAAAAAAGTTGTGTTTATCAGGTCGTGCAGTATCCCAGTGTTTACGGGGTCTTTCAAACTGCAGTTGAGTATTCATTTCTGTGTAAAAAGTCTTTACATTCACAGAGAATAACCCACATTAGCCTCAATGTTAGCATCATGCTAACATTTCTTACAATACCTTTACCTATTCTAGTGTTTGGATTTGGATTTGCTCCAAAAACTTGAAGTTATTTAAAAAATATGTCTTTTTGCTTTTACACTTTAGGTTCCGGTGCCCAACATTTCATGTATAATGGTCCAAATATTCTGCAGGAAACCGTAGGGAATCGAACCCCAACCTGCTAAAGCAGGCATACCATTACCAGTGTCTTTAGTTTTTTGACTCAGTCGCTCAGTCGTCTGACTAAAGTAGAAACGGATTCCTGAACTAATATGGAACATTTTTCTAAAATATAACCTCATTTAAAGATTGTTGAACCAGCGAACGGCGACTAGTTAGACCAGAATTCACAGGTTTTATCTGATTCATTGTCACATCTCTTCAGTTCTCGGAGGAGCAGCAGAAGTTTCTCTCGCTGTCTCTCTCTCTCTCTCTCTCTTTCTCTGAGTCAGAGTGGAGTCGAAGTACAATAGAGCACCGGGGGGACTTTGTAGCAACATTTTTTTCTTTTTTTTTTAAGAAATATTAAAGAAAAATTAAACTTTAAAGAAATATTTTTTAAGGTAGTCTAAAAAAATAGTCTTTTTCCCCTTTTCTTTTGAAAGTTGGCCACAAGCGACTTTATTACCCGAGCTTCAGCAACAGCTACGAGGAGAGTTGAACTGCCACCGAAGAAAAATCTTGAAACCGGTTTGGCAGAGCTTAAAACTGCGTTAGCCGACATCCAGGCTAAGCTAACCCCAGCAGTTCTCTCTGAATCAAAACTATCAGCCCTGCTGGAGCTTGAAGCTAAGCTAACACCGCTGCAACAACTCTTGAAAGGTTTCCGGCAAGAAAAGGCACGTAACGAACAACAAGATAATTGCCAAGATCTCCTGGAGAGAAGGATGCATGACATGTATCAACAAGCATGGATGAATAATGTGATTCTCACGGGACTTCAACTATAACCGCGGGCGCGGCCAGGTGCTACCAGTGCTAGCACGGATGCTAACGGAGCTGTGGCGAGAGCAAACCTGACCGTAGAGAATCAAGTTGGAGAATTTCTTGCGTCTAAAGGGATTTCCTTGGACCCAAATACTGTTAAGGTTTGTTATCCGCTTCCTCGGAGAAAGAATACGGATAAACCAGCAATCCTGATAAGGTTTGTGAATCGCAAGCACAAGATAGCTCTGATGAAGCAAAGAAAACACCTGAAGGGGTCTGCGGTGTATCTTAATGAACATTTAAGCCAGGGGTATTCAAGTCCAGGCCTCGAGGGCCGGTGTCCTACATGTTTTCCAACCAACCTTCCATTGAAGCTCCTTATTGGCTGCTAATTTCCAGGATCAGGTATGTTTAGCCAATAAGGAGCTTCAATGGAAGGTTGGTTGGAAAACATGTAGGACACCGGCCCTCGAGGCCTGGACTTGAATACCCCTGATTTAAGCAAATATCACGCTGATCTGGCTAAGCAAGAACAAGAATATTACGCAGAACTCAACAGATCCACAGTATGTGGACTCTGAACTCCAGAATCTTTGTGAAACCACTTGGAACACTGGACCAGATGAAGCCTCTGGAAATAAAATCCATGAAAGACTTTGAGAACTGTGGGATTATGCATGTCTGATCCTTTAATTCAAGCAAAATGTAAAATTTCAACTCAAAAAAACGCTCAAAGTGAACTCTGACCCGATTCTGAGCTGCTGAGACATTCACAGTCTCTCAGTCATAACAACGAAGAACGATTACGTGGCCTTAAACTTGTGTGATGTAGCATTGTTCTATGCTCAAATTCCTGATCCTTTCGTTTTCAACTTATTATTTTTTGTTATTATAATCATTCTTTGATTAATACAATCTGCACTAATTGTCTTTTTTAATGAGAATCTTTAGATTTTTTCTGCATTAGGAAATAAAGATGATTTACTTATTACTTTTTGTATTATCATAATTCTTTGAATACAATCTGCACAGAGTGTCTTTTTTCAATGAGAATATTAGATTATTGTTACTGATTAATATAAATGATTTGTTGTGGATGATTTGAAACTTGATTACATTAATGATATTAATGATCCTTAATAGCCTGATTTTATTAATATTTGATATTAAGTCCTGAACCGGATATTGATAATTCATGTAGAGAAAATGGTATGGTCGTGTCGGGGTGGGATTATATAAGTTCGCTTCCTTCCACTCCCTTTCAAGTGATCAACTTGTGATTTATTAAGTGATGTGTTATGTATGTATTATGACCTGATTGCTTGAAAAAAAATATTTCATTCATTCATTCATTTAAAATGTGTTCATGAGCTTGACATCCCTGGCCACACGTGGAAGGAGCCACCAGCTAATGTTTTTGGAAAAGTTATTTGACATATGAATAAATTAGTAACTCCTTGCAATAACAAATAATGAATTGAAAACTCAGAATTCTTAACATAATTATGGAAGTTAATGAAAAAAAAACATTGGACCAAGACAATAAAAACATCAAAGTAAAGATGTGAATGGTGTTTTGAACATGTTGGAAAGTCTGTTTGTGGTGCAGAGACTTTCACTGCAAGAAAGGTTTGATTCAATCCCCGACTGCCAGATTTTATATTTTTTATTGGAGGCAATGGCATAAAGATAAAGAGGTTAACCCTTCAACTATGAAAAAGTGTTTATGCCTTAGAACGTGAAAAAAAGAAAAACTGCATAGTTGCCGCATCAAAACGAGGCCAACGGGGTTTGGAGCGGAAAAAGCGCTGGAACTCCTTTGATTGAAGTCCATAGATGATCGGATTGAGGCTCCCTGGAATTATGTGAAACAAGATGGCAACGAGTTTTCTCTGGTCTGAGTACTGAGGGAAGCGATGCAGCACTATGAAGAGAAGACCACAGGAAATCATGACCATGTAGATGAACAGGTGAGTGCTGCAGGTCTTCAGGGCTTTGCTGTTCAGAGACTTGTTCTTGCTGGTCAGACAGACCACGCTGATGCTGGTGTAGGTGAGGACCATGCAGCCGATGGAGGAGGTCAGGAGGACCACGGTGAAGGTCAGGCCGTAGATGTTGTTGATGACCACGCTCTCACAGGACAGCTTAAACAGCGAGGCGTTGTCACAGAACGGGTTCTCGATCAGAGTCCTGCATCGGTTCAGTCGGATCGTCAGACCGAGCAGAACCGCCACCAAAACGAAAGCCACCCCCCAGGCGGAAACGGTCAGCGTCACCACCTTCCGGTTGGTCATGATGTCGGCGTATCGCAGAGGATTACAGATGGCCACGTACCTGTCGAAGGCCATGATCATGAGCACGGTGTGGGAGGTGGTGCCGAACATGTGAGAGGTGAAGGCCTGAACCACACACTCGTAGTAACTGATGAGGCGCTCAGACGGGGGCTTCAGGATGTCCCACAGCAGACGGGGGATCATGATGGAGTTTCCCATCATGTCGTTGACTGGCAGGTTGCAGAACAGCAGGTACATGGGCTGATGGAGGTTTCTGTCCATGAACACCATCACCACAATGCCCACATTGGTCATCATGATAAAGAGGTAGGAGAAGAAAAAGAAGAGGAAAACGTAATACCTCGAGGTCTCTGTGACCTTCAGGCCCTCCAGCTGGAGGACAAAGCTGTTGAAGGTGATGTTTTCCATCTACACCTTGATGACCTAAAAATCTAAATTACTACCAGGAAGTCAAACTGAACATGATCAGAAGAGAAAGAGCGGGGATTAATCACAGACAGAGCAGTGTCTTTAAAAAGAAAACTCTGAAGATTCACTGAGAAGATCAAACAAACTGGTCAGAC
>NC_050525.1:241532-277382 GCF_002922805.2 Oryzias melastigma | reverse complement strand
GGGGGGGTGCTACAGAGACGTAGAGATGATGTCTAAACAACACACTGTGTTTGTAAAAGACTACAACTTTCTTGACACAGAAACAAGACTTGAATCGATTTGAATCGATTAAAGCTTAATATCTCAACAATAGATTCATAAAAAACATATATCTATGTAGCACATAAAGGTAAGGTCTGCCAGCTTGATGCTAACGTTTAATAGAATTTCCCATAGGACGGCTAATGCCAACGCTCAGTCGACTTAAACATACACTGCATACATTGCTGTCTAAATGAACATCTTTATATGAATTTTCCAAACTCTTTTAAAGATATATTTTTTAAAGTAGTCTAAAACATAGTTTTTTTTCTCATACTAAATTAAGTGTACTTCTACAGCACAATCGCCACCTAGTGGCCAAACAAAAAAAAAAAACCCAGGAGAAGCAGAACAATGTTTACAATGTTAATGATCTGAATATTTTTGAATAAATTTGACAGTATTTTAACTGTATCAGGTTAACATAAATATATTCAAATAATATAGTAGTTTATTAATGTATTTCTAAACAAATGTGTATAAATGTGTAAACTCAATATTAAATTGAATTGAAGAATCGAAAGAATAGTAAAACAATAGATCAAATAAATCGAATAGATTCAGGGTCCTGTGAATCGAATCATTTCTGGAAATGATCATTGATACCCAGCCCAAGTAGAAGCACCATTTCACATTCTGTCGAGTGCATTCTATGACCGTTTCCTACGGTAGCCCTGAGGAGCTAATCACAACAATAGTTCACTCAATGCAAAAACATGTAAAAAATCATAACAACAACTAAAAGCAAAACACATAATAAAGAAAACACGATTTTAGAAAACAAAACCAAATGTATTTATTTATTTAGGCATGTTCATCAACAGGCCGAAACCCTTAACACTGGAGCTCCAGTGTTTATGTTCTTTGATTTATTATAATGTTTTAATTGTTAACAGGATCGATGTGATTCCAGTAGATTCTGAGGGAGAAAAGTTGAAGTCAGAAAGCACAAGCAGAACTGTATCATTAAACGGATTTTCCGTTTTTGAACAATATTTAAGTGTACCTTATGGGTTGAAAAACACAGTAAGAGTCACAATTGGCTTTATTTTTTGAGTTTTTTGGCAGAGATCTACCACAAATGGTAAAGTATTTTTTTTTGTAAATCACTGCTGACAGTAAGATGTCTTTTATTTAGAAAGAAATCATATGAACCTCTATCAAAGTTCTAAACTGTTTCATATTTTGAAAAAAAAAAGCTATTTTCTCTTTATATTTTTACTTTATTCATGCAAAAGAAGTTATTTTTTATTTATCTTAATAATTGACATAAATGCAAATCTCATTTTTCTAAACGATGATGTGGGTCTTTGTGGCTCCTGCTGGGTTTTGGCCGAAAAATTGACCCGAATGGTTCTGTAAGTGTTGAAGGTTGCAGCCCCTGCATAATACTGCATTATACTTTGCTAGTTTGTTAAGTGTGTTTCATCATTTTAACATTTCATTTTGATATCTGGAAAATACCTTTGCTTTTTGAAATGTTTCCTTTTGATTTTGTTTGTCTTTGTATTTTTTAAATGGTGTATACTTGTATAGCGCTTTCTACCCTCCTTCAATGACCTAAAGCGCTTCACAGTCACAGAACCATTCACACATTCACACATTCACACATTCACACACACATTCACACACTGGTGGTGTTGAACACTGGCGCCAACCTCCCACTGGAAGCAATTCAGGGTTATCTTGCCCAAGGACACTTCAACACATGAGCGGGAAAGGCAGGAATCGAACCCGCCTCACTTCTGATCAGGAGTCGATCGCCCTACCGCTGCATCACGGCCGCCCCATTTTCTTTGTGTTTTGTTTTCTAAAATGTAATCATTTTTTGCACGTTTTTTGTCTTTTTAAATTGCTGTTGTGATCCTTAATTTTTTTTTCTTTTAGGGGTTGAGTGTTGGTATTTTTTGCACTTCAGGGCCACCGTAGTTTCCCTCTGCTGTCTGACGTAACTGTCAGCTGCTGTGGTTGTAACCCCCCCCCCCCACACACACACACACCACCACAATGTATGCTTTGTTTAATTTCGTCAAACAGAATTTAAATGTAATTTTGAATGTTGTTCTGTTCTTTATAAATTTGCAACTAATTTGCAAACTTCCTGGCCTCCCCAGCGTGTTTGGTTATTCCATTCCATCTCAGCTCATACAAACCTGGATTGTGATATTTTGAGCACACAATTCAAATTTAGACACAACGTTTAGACTCATCAAACAAGTGACAAATAAGTTCACATAATCTTCTCTTTTTAAACACCAGTTCATCAAGGCCCACCCCCCTCCCCTCAATCCACAGATTGACCATGTTAGTCAGAAATGATTATTCAAATGGTCCCAACTAACTTTGCTGATCCATGTTGAAGGCTAAAGGAAGCAGAAACATTGAGTTGCTTAAGTGTGAGGTTGAAGTCAGTTAAGACTTCCTGTCTCCTGGTCGCCTCATTTCCTGTTTCCACACAGGTAGCTTTGGCTCCAGCGCTGTGAACCGAATTCAGTGACATTCTGTTTATTTCCTGAATTTGGAGTTCCTGAACTCAGAGTTCCAACAAAACCTGCTTCTTGAAACGGGAGTTAGTACCTCTGCACTAGGTCCACCCACCCACCTCAGTATGATCGCGTCCCCTGTCACACATCCTGTAAGAACGGAACATTTTGTAGACATACGAATTGTCTGTTGTTTTAAAAGTGAAGTCCGTTCTGCTTCATGTTGGGTGTGTCCAGTTTTGTCCTATGCAGCTTGAATCCTGCTGACCAAACCTCTAACCTTTCTCCAATGATTTTCTCTCCAAGATAATGAAATGTAGTTGGTGCTGCGTTTTCAAGTCTGTCACAAACATTTAGCTGATGTCATCACTGTTAGTTTAAGGGGGGGTGGGGGGTCACTGTGTTTAGCTCTGAACACAGTGTCACACTTGCTTTCTCTTGTTACATCAGCTGCTAATAATGAGCGCCATGAGACAAAAGCAGGTCTGCTGGGATCCACCATCACCCCTCTCACCAACACAGCAGAGTGTCATCCACAAAGTTTTCCTCAAACTTCAAAGGAAGACAAAACAAAGTCTGCTGGATGTTTCAAGACATGTCTGAGTTGAACTGTTTCTGACCGAACCAGTGCTTTGACATGTCTCCACTTTATGACAGTTTTAACTTAAATCTTTTAGTCTCAGTAAATCTGCACCATCTGTGTAATAGGAGGGGGGAATGACCGACTCCTCTGGGGGGTCTCAATGGCCACCTATTAAATTGAATTAAAGGATACAGTGAAGCCTTTAGGGGAAGATGGACCAACATGTGTCTCTGGAGAGAAGCAGTTTGGCCTCTGCCTCCCAACTTCATGAAGCTCTGCTCATTTAGTCTTAGTTTTTCTGTGTCTCTGGTCATTTCCTATTTTGGAAAATAAGTGAAGAAGAGAGTGCAGACAGGTTGGAATGGGTGGAGAAAAGCATCAGGTGTGATTGAAGAGTTTCAGCTGAAATGAGAGGAATGGTGTACAAGACTGTGGTGAGACCAGCCATGTTGTTCAGTCTAGAGACAGACAGGAAAAGACAGGAAGCAGAGCTGGAGGTAGCAGAGATGAAGATGCTGAGGTTCTCTTTGGGAGTGACCAGGATGGATAGGATCAGGAATGAATACATCAGAGGGACAGCACATGTTAGAGGTTTTGGAGATAAAGTCAGAGAGGCCAGACTGAGATGGTTTGGACATGTTCAGAGGAGAGACAGTGAATATATTGGTAGAAGGATGCTGAGTCTAGAGCTGCAGGAAAGAGGTCTAGAGGAAGACCAAAGAGGAGGTTTATGGATGCAGTGAATGAAGACATGAAGGTGGCTGGTGTTAGAGTGGAGGATGCTGAAGACAGACGGAGGACGATGATTGGCTGTGGCGACTCCTGAAGGGAAAAGCTGAAAGAAAAGAGCAAACAGTTCAATGCAGAGCATTTATACGCCAGAAAATGGTCTAAAAAGGTAGTCTACACGTAAACTCAAGAGTTTAGAAGCAGAAATGCACATTTCATTTACAAAGACTTTTCATTAGAGGTGGTTTGAACCCACGTTGTTGAAGGTCATGTGAACACAGCTTAAAGCTAATATTTGCTTAGCCAGCTTTTTCTATGACTCATATTTGTTATGACTCAGGTTTTAGCAGTAACTTTTGTAGTTAAACCAACTGTAAAAATCTGAAAACCATGTTAACAAGAATCCTGGTGAGCCATCACCTTTGTATGTTGTCTGCTTATCAGATCTTCATGCTGCTTTTCTGGGTCTTTATTTCTCTTCCAGTCCGCTAAACGAAAAGTCCAAGCTTCAACAAGCATCGTCATCAGTGTTTGAAGGTGACGTTAGTGGTTTTAATCCATTGCTGCCATTTTTTTTTTTTTTTTTTTTGCTTTTTCATACTTTTCTATTTCTGCATAAAATCTTGTACACTGATTAATCCAACATCACTGTTCTTGAAAGGGAAAAGCAAGAGAGGAAGCAGCAGATTTTCTGCACAGTTTTTTTTAACCAATGGAAGAGCTTGTCTAAAGTTTGATATCACCTTTTCTAACTTGGTTCCAGTTTTTTTTTAAAAATGCAATGCAGGACTGAATAAATATCTCTGGTGTCAGCCAATTCTCAACTATCTGATTAATAAAAATCTGAAAGAAAAACAGCTTCATTCAGCATCGGGGTCTTTAGAGGTTAATGGATTCATTTGCATTTAATGTTATTGAAATAGTTCAAAGAATCTCAAAACAACTGGTTGGCCCTCAAACATTTTCACCTCAATAAATCTGGCAGTCACTGCAAAAAAGTTTGTTGACCCTTAATTTAGAGTCACCAGTCAACCTAAGAAGCTTTTTTTGGATTGTGGGGGAACACTAGAGTGCCTGGAGAAAATGTGCAAGCGCCACACAGAAAGGTCTAAGCTGGAATTTGAACCTCGTTGTAGGGTGACGCTGCTAACCACTGCTCCACCATGACACCCAAAGCATCAGTGTGTTTTACTTTCACAGTTTCTCTCAGTTTCTGCTCAGACTGGTATCCTTCTGCCCCCAAACTGGTCAGTAACTTCAATTTAGCCTCATCAGCTGCATCTGGAAAGCCAAAGTGTCTTCATGCTCCTGCAGTGAAAGAGGACCCTGCATCCCTGGAGGTTTATTAACCCTCCCTGTATCCCTGTTATTGTCTTCCAATGAACGCCATACGTACTGTCAGCTATTTTATCAAGGGACTAATTAAATTAGAAACTGTTGACAAGTTTCTAGTTGCTGGAAAAAGATCTCATTAGGATCAGCTGCTGTTTCAAAAACAGTAAGCAGGATTACTGGTTTCTGTAGTAACTTAAACAACAATACTGGTGACCAGAAGGGGGCACTGTGATTCCCTCAGAGCGCAGGTTTGTCAACAATCAGTTTTCTGTATCATACGTGTTTCTCAGATTGTTGTTTTTTAGATCAGTGCTCTGAAATGACAAGTGTCCAAACATGTTGGTTCTTTGGAAAGATCTGAAACTATTTGTTTGCTGAAACCCTGAAGCTCTTTGTTTAACAATTTACCACTGGCTGCAGAGCTGTTGTCGGCAACACACAACAACACACACTCTATGAACTAATGTAATTATTCAACCATCCAAGCAAATATCACATCTTCAACGAACTCTGAGGTGCATCAGAATCAGTTGATTTTCACTACTGTCAAGTGTTGAATATCAGTGCAAAGCTGCATTGCTCTGAGTCAGAATCCATGATTTATGTTAATTGTGTAAAGGGTTGAAGAGTCAAAGGGTTTATGCAAAAATACCATCAGAATTTGAAGTTTCCGTAAGCAAAAGCTTGAAGTAAATTTATAATAAAACTTTGTTAAAGTATGAAACAACTTGAAAAGTCTAGAAAAAGAAGCAGAAATCTTCACTTGATAAATTAGCTAATAAAAGTTCATGATGTTTGTGTAATTTCAAGCAACAATATCAAATCAAATCAAATCAAACTTTATTTATAAAAGCGCCTTTCATACTTAGTGTAACTCAAAGCACTTTACATTTAAAAACAAAACATACACAGTAAAAGCACCACCCACCCTTCACACACACACACACACACCCTCCCCAAAACACATACACCCATGACCCCACACACAATGAATACTTAGGGGAGAAAAAAAAAAAAAAAACTTGTAAAACAAACTTGAGGTTTGGCTCTGCTGTGAGGAAACAGTATTGAGGATTCTATCATACCAGGAGCCAGCTCGGACAAAGGAACATCGCCACGGCGCCCACCCAGACCGGGACAGCAACGGAGTCCACTCCACAGCTGTGAGGCTGCAGTGTAGAACTCCAGCCGCCCCAGCAAGGGCGAGAACCACGGCAACGACCCCAGACCAAGCAGACAAGCCCTGAAATGATAGATCCCACAGGAAACACTGGGGGTAAAATCATAGTAATATAATAAAATGAAATACATAAAATGTATGTAAAATAAATAATATTGAAATTGAGATTAAATGTATAAAATATTAAATAAAATCCATAAAGAAGAAAGATAAATGAATGAATAAATAAAATAAATAAATGAATAAAAACTAGTAGAATAAATAGGCA
Source organism: Oryzias melastigma (assembly GCF_002922805.2). NCBI lineage: Eukaryota > Metazoa > Chordata > Actinopteri > Beloniformes > Adrianichthyidae > Oryzias > Oryzias melastigma. The sequence continues at coordinate 270,723 of NC_050525.1, read as the reverse complement.
GATATATCAACTAAAAGCAGCATTAAAAAGGTGAGTCTAGAGTCTCTTCTTAAAAACCTCTACGGTCTCTGCGGCCCTGAGACTCTCCATCAGGCTGTTCCAGAGGCGAGGACCGTAATGGTAGAACGAAGCTTCACCGTGTGTTTTGGTCCTCACCTTAGGAACCACTAGCAGGCCAGTGCCGGAGGACCTCAGGGTCCGCGAGGGTTCATACTTTAAAAGAAGATCACTTAAATAAGAAGGCCCAAGACCATAAAAACATTTGTAAACCATTAAAAGAATCTTAAAATCAATCCTGAAACGCACAGGGAGCCAATGCAGCGATTTTAAAACTGGTGTAATGTGTTCCCGCCCCCTGGTCCTCGTCAGAACTTGTGCCGCCGAGTTCTGTAATAATTGTAAGTTTGTAAGAGATTTTTGAGGTAAACCAGAGAGCAGGGCATTACAGTAATCTAAACGACTAAAAATAAAAGCATGCATCAGCACCTCTGTGCTGGAAGAGAGAGGAATGGGCGGACTCTGGCAATGTTTTTAAGATGATAAAAACCAGTCTTAACAACGTTTTTGATATGAGGGATAAAATTCAGCTCAGAGTCTAAAAGAACGCCCAAATTTCTCATGCAGTGAGAGGGTTTGAAATGATTAAGCTTGGGTAAAATCCACTCTCTCTTGTCTTCAGGACCGATGATTAAAACTTCCGTTTTGTCCTGGTTGAGCTGAAGGAAGTTCTCTGCCATCCATGACTTGATGTCTAAAATACAGTTTAAAAGAGTATTTAAAGGTTCAAGGTCATCAGGAGACACGGCGATGTAAAGCTGAGTATCATCAGCATAGCTGTGAAAGTCAACGCCGTGTCTCCTGATGACATCCTGAAGAGGCAACATGTACAAGTTAAAAAGAATGGGACCTAAAATTGACCCTTGGGGAACCCCACAACTTATTTCATGGATTCAAATACTATGTACATGAGAAGTGACATGTGAGAAGGAGCTACATTAATATCCATGCAATCGAGTGTCAAATATTACAGTAATGTATAAAAGCAAAGTTTAAAACAAAAATTTCCAATAACTTCTAGTAATTATGAACCTCTTCTACTACATATCTATGCATACGTTCCATTCAAGTGAGTATGAGTGAAGAAGTTGTCAAAGTGTCTCCAGTGCAGAAGCTGCTTCACCTTTAGGTAAAAAGTCAGTTTAAAATAATTCTTCCCGTTTTGTGCAGCTCAGTCGTAGAGAAATCCAGTATCTGTCATTTTGTTTGATTAGATGTGTGAAGATTAAAGCTGTGTTCACACCGGCTGCAATGGTGATGGATTGGTGAGCTGTCCAGGGTGAACCCCACCTTCACCCAACAGTAGCTAGGACAGGCTCCAGCAACCCCATCACCCTGAAAGCGACACAGTGGGTTAAGAAAATGGATGTAAGTTCAGGACCGGAACGCCCGCATCTATCATCCATGTTGGATTTGTACCGCACTCGCTGACCGAGTGCCCAAAGCTGAGTTCCTGATTGGCTGGTCCAACAACCTCACCAAAGTTCAGATATTTGAACTTTCGCTGCACCGATCAAGTCGCTTATGGAGCTATTTTGGAGCTATAAATGTTTGAAACCCAAATAAAACATTTTGAAAAAACTATTGGTGTTTGTCAAAAAAAAGTAAAATGTCCAAAATTCTAAACTAAACTTAATTATTTTAAAATGTTCTGTTTTTTAAGTTTCAAAACAAACAAAAAAAATCCATTTCAAGTGTTTCTTTTACTGTCAACTCTTTTTTTTGTTGCTTTTGAATCAGAAAATTTCTGCTTCAAAACTTTTGGCCCAGTGTTGGCACGTTGGGGCGGGGCTAACACGAAGGACCAATCAAAATCGATGAGGGTGGTAACTTCAGTCCCGGTGCATTCACAGAACTGTGATAATTGCAGTCAGAAAATGTCTGTTTAGTCTGTACTATCATAGTCTGAAGTTGTCCCAAGGCGAGTGTAAAAAGTGGAGTTTATCGCGTACAAACCTCACGTCCAAAACACTGTTCTCGCCCATTCAAAGTGCCATCTTAATGTGTTACATACAGGCGGTTCTCTGGCTGCAGCCTGAGCTCCCGGTCCGCTAGGTGTGGGTGCCGCCCATTTCATGACGTCATGTTAGAGCCTTTCTTTCTATGTTTCTACCACAACAATAAACAGTATCCAAAGTTTTTCAAAGATGGATGCGCATACCATATCTCTGCCTTTAGTAGCCCTGGCCATAACTGCACTGGTTCACGACACAAATACACTCGACTTCTGCACAACTTTGCCCGATGGGCAAGAACCCCGCGTCTAAAGTAACAAACAACTGTTTGAGCTGGAATTTATTGAAGACAGGACACAACTGGAAGATATACGGTTTTCTGCATCTAAAATGAAAGTTTTTTACTGATCACCACTAGCTCAGTGGAGAAATTGGATGTTGGTGTTAGATTGGAGGCGGAGCTGTCAGAGCTGACTCTTCCTGAAAGGGGCGGTCTCAGTCAGATCATGAGGACCCGCTCATTTTCGTGGGTATGGGAGGGGCTGCTGCTGAGAGTTCAGGATTTTAGAGGATTTATCAGAAATGGGTGAATGGATCAAAATACCACTTTGGGGTTCTTCATCTTGAGGAATGAGCAGTATAATGCACTTAAAAGCACAATAAGTTGCTTCTCATGGTATGGCACCTTTAAAACTGGATACCCAGAAACGCAAATCAGGTTTGGTGTGAATGCAGCTTAAATTCCATGTTCAAACCTTTTGTGTCGGTAGCATCAGGTTTCAATATAAACATAACTTTATAACATAATTATAAACTAGATATATAGCATAACCTGTGATAATGTTAGTGTAAATGCTGTAAACTAAATTTGGCAGCTGAAGATGCTGAAATTGATAGGTAAAAACGCTGAAGCTTATAGCCAGCTAAAGTATTAATTAAATGCCAAATTAGCCTAAAAAATGAAGGAAAAAAAACCTTAGGTCAGCCGATACAGCTACCGTGTAGCTGAAATATTAGCTAAACTCCAAAACAGTTTAAAAAAAATCTTATTAAATGCCAAAATAGTCCAAAAAGCTAGCAGAATTACAATTTTGAAAACTTTAAAACTGTAACTTTTTAACATCATTATGAATTTAAAAATGTAGGAATATTATTCCAGAATAAATCAACTTAAACCTTAAATAACTTTCAATATTTTACCCTACATAAAAATATATTTTGTCAAATGTATAGAAGTTAAAAATAAGCACAAGATAACATCAGGCCACAATAAAATAAAATGATCTGGAGGGCCGGATCCGGTCCTCGGGCCTTGACACTGTTACATGAGCTTTAACACAGGACTCAAACCTGTGACCTTCCAAACAGACTGGTCTTCCTCTGAGCCACAGCTGCCCCATGACTCAGAGTTTCCGTCAACTGTCTGTACTTTTCTGACACACAATATGAGGCAGTTTTTGAGCAAAGGTTGCAGAAAGAAACTACAATGTACATCTTGTGCTTTTAGATCTAAAATACTTCTTTAGTTTAAAGTCCCATAGATTTAGTCAGTCTATTTGAGTTTAATAACACCCCTTGTTCAGTGAAGCTGTGGAGAACAGACCAGCCTAACCAAGTCCTCGAGATCTGCTGCTGAAAGCCGACTCAAGTGTTCTCTCATTCTCATGGATTGACACCTGATCCAGGTGACTAGCGGAAGAACTGTGGGGAGAGCTGGAACCAGGCAGGGGGGTGCACTGTGAAGACCGTTCTTGACCTTTAAAGCAGTGACTGAAACGTTGAGTTCAACAACCATTGAAGAGGTTTATTTGTACTCATGTCTTTACACTTCATGATGCATTTTGTTCAACTCTAATTTACAAGTTTATTGTAGAAACACACACACACACACATATATATATATGTATATATATATATATAACCAGACTTAGCATATACGTTAATCTTGTAGGTTTGGTTCACAAGTGCAGTGTAGACATGTAATAAATACACATAAACACAAATAAACAAAAAGGATGCAGACAACAAAGAAACAGTTTCAACATTCGGGTCGAATAGGGTCAAAAATACATTTCCAAACAAATCATTTTTTTTCTTGATTATCAACATTCTCAGAGAAATCATGAGGCAGTATATGTTAGGAACCCATTTTATGCAAACTACATGAATAATTAAAACTAAAATAGAATTTTACCCAACAAGTGTACAAGTTCTCATACAAGTGATGTCTTTCAGGAGAAAAGCAAAATTCTAAAAGTTAAGAAAGTTAAAACTACTGACTCAACCAACGCATGTATACATTTATATCCTTACTTTTTATCAGTACACATGAAAAAAGTGAAACAAATAATGAAATTACATGTACTTACACATTATCTTAAATGTGACACGACCTTTTTGGACATAAACAGCTTTGAAAAAAAAAGTCTGATTTCTTTGGACTGGACCCCGTAAATGATGGGGTTCAGGGTGCCAGGAAGGACATGAAACATGATAGCAGAGATGCTCCTGTAATAACTGAGCTCAGGGAAGCGATGCAACAAAATGTTGATCTTCCCACAGACAAACATGAGGAAATAAACAATGAGGTGAGTGCTGCAGGTCTTCAGGGCTTTGCTGTTCAGAGACTTGTTCTTGCTGGTCAGACAGACCACGCTGATGCTGGTGTAGGTGAGGACCATGCAGCCGATGGAGGAGGTCAGGAGGACCACGGTGAAGGCCAGGCCGTAGATGTTGTTGATGACCACGCTCTCACAGGACAGCTTAAACAGCGAGGCGTTGTCACAGTACGGGTTTGAGATCAGAGTCCTGCATCGGTTCAGTCGGATCGTCAGACCGAGCAGAACCGCCACCAAAACGAAAGCCACCCCCCAGGCGGAAACGGTCAGCTTCAGTACCATCCTGTTGGTCATGATGTCGGCGTATCTCAGAGGATTGCAGATGGCCACGTACCTATCGAAGGCCATGACCATGAGCACGGTGTGGGAGGTGGTGCCGAACATGTGAGAGGTGAAGGCCTGAACCACACACTCGTAGTAACTGATGAGGCGCTCAGACGGGGGCTTCAGGATGTCCCACAGCAGACGGGGGATCATGTATGTGTTACCAATCACATCGCTGACTGACAGGTTGCAGAACAGCAGGTACATGGGCTGATGGAGGTTTTTGTCTATGATTATCAACACTATAATGCCAACATTGATAACCATGATAAGCAGGTATATAAAGAGGAAGCAGAAAAAGACTGAGTACTTGGAGGACTCTGAGACGTTCAGGCTCTCTAACTGCAGGTAGTAGCTGTTCCAAGTGTAGTTTTCCATGAACCTAAGACACAGAGATTCAAGAAAATTAAACTTCTCAGAGATTATTATAAAAACACTTATGGGAAAAACATTTTCTCATGACAACATCAAAACATGTCACAGTTTGGGTTGTTTCAAAGCCTAATACATTTACCTAGTTTGTCCTTTTCTCGCCTCTATTCCACTCAGTCAACAGTCTTCCAGCAGACACAACCTCTTCTGCGGGTTTATAAAGACACAGATCCATCTCAGAGGACAAAACATGTAACTCGTAGCTATAGAAACAGTCAATAAACTTTTGGAGAACAGGAATCAAGTTGTCTCAACTAAAACTATAGGGGAATTTAACAAATCACAGTATTTATAAAACTATCTTTACATTCATTTTAGTCTCATCACTGTTTAAACAAAACACCTAGTAGACGGAAATAAAACTCCAAACATAAGTGCTTTAATATAAAGCACATGTCTCAAAGTCAAGGCCCGGGGGCCGGATCCGGCCCTCCAGATCTTTTTATTTTATTGTTATTAATGTTTTTATTGTTTTCTTGTGCTCATTTCTAACTTTTATAATTTTAATAAAAAGTATATATTTTATGGACAGTAAAATATTGAAAGTTATTTAAGGTTTAAGTTGATTTATTCTGGAATAATATTTCTGCCTTTTTATTATTCATAATTATGATAAAAAGTTACAGTTTCAAAGTTTTAAAAATTATCATTCTACTAGCTTTTTGGACTGTTTTTGCACTTACTAAGATTTGTTTTAGTCTATTTTGGAGTTTAGCTAATATTTGAGCTACATGCTAGCTGTTTTGGTTAATTTAGGCTTTTTGTGTTTCTAGGCTGTTTTGAAGTTTAGCAATTTTTTCAGCTACATAGTATCTGTTTTGGCTAACCTAAGTTTTTTTAGGCTAATTTGGCATTTCGCTAATATTTTAGCTGTCTATCAGCTTCAGCATTTTCTGCATCGTCAGCTATCATTCTCAGTGTTTTCAGCTATCAGCTTCAGCATTTTTCAGCTGTTAGCACTAGCATCCTCAGCGGCCAAATTCAGCTTACAGCATTCACACTAGCATTATTGCAGGTAATGCTATATATCTAGTTCACAATTTTGTTTAAAATTTATGTTTTTGAAGTTTTAAAAATGTATTTTTATAGTCTTTAATAATTGTTTATACTGTTCGGCCCGCAACCAAAGGTGTTGTCAGGACTCACTCCGCCATGTCCTCTGCCGACCACCAGAGGGAGCCATCTCCTGAGTTTTAACCAGCCTCTCTCCCTCACTCCAACTCCCATCAGCCTTTGCTCCAGCCTTCTCCATGCACAGCTGTTCATCATCATCATCATCAGACTCACCAGCATATATACTCACTCCAGGCCACAGTTCATTGTGAAGTCTTGATTCTGTTGACAGTCAGTCTGAGCAATCCTCCTAGTTCTGTAGTCACTGTGTTTTTGACCCACTCCTGTTTATACATCCTCCTGCCTTGCCTCTGTGATTTTGACCTTTGCCTGCCCTTTGACGCCGACTATGTCTTGCCCTTGCTCTGTTAAATTAAACCGTCTGCACATGGATCCAAACGTCTCAGCCTCTGCATTACAGGTGTGTTTTGGATTTTTGCCCGCGTGCGATTGAGTTGATATAAAGGATGCAAAACTCTGGTTGGCATTTACATCATTTGGATTCAATTTATGAGGTCCTCTCTAAGAGCGATATTTTAATTTTAAAATATTTTATTGCATGCATTCAATTCTGGCTCTCCTTCACATACTTTGTATCTTCTAACAAAACTTCAAAAGGTTTCAGAAGATGACAAGAGGTTATAGTTTAACTTTTATGAACTGTTGGCATTCATGCAGGATCTGGTTCAGAACCCTCGTTTGTAAACATCTAAGCAAGTTCCTTCCAAATGAAGATTTGAGCTTAATCCTCCAAATACATTAAATTGTTAATTTTCTACAAATTTTGCATACACAATGGTGTGTGCCTGAATATACAGTAGATTTTTTGGTACAAATTGCTTGATTGTCTCAAAAATTAAAAGTGTTGAGGAGCGTGAAGGTTTAAGCTCAAGTTAAGATCAGTTTGTTGTTGTATTTAACCAATTAGGTCATTTCAAATGACAGATAATGTAATTTTGAATCAGAAATGCTACAGCTAAAGCTCTAAAGCAGGGGTCAGCAGCCTTTATGACATGAAGCTCTTATTTCAATTTCACTCCCTAACAACTGTCCTATCACCAACTATAACGCACACTTTTGTTGTTGATCACCTTTCGGCATATCCTGTTAGGGGTCACCACAGGATTGATATGCCGGATGCCCATCCCTCAAGCAGGCTACCTCTCCACACTGCAACAACTCTTTCTCCTGGGGACCGACGTAGTGAGCGTGATCAATCCAGCCCCTTAAGCCTGGCAACCGGCTGGCGATCTGCCCAGGCCCCGCCTTTCCCCAACAATAGCACAACAGGCTCCAGCAACCCTGCGATCCCAAAAGGGATGCTGCGGGTTAGGAAAATGGATGGAAGTTCGGGATGAGAACACTTGGACTGTCGTACATCATTTTATGATCGAGTCACTGAACATGTCACATATCAAAAGCTGAGTCCCGGATTGGTTAATGCAACAGGATGACCTCACCAATGTTCGGATATCTGAATTTACGCTGACATCGTGCCAGATCAACACACCGCACATGTCGTTTAAACCGTACCCCAGGACCTCAGATCGCATCATTACTAAGGATGTGTGTTGGTGAGAGTCTGGTGATGCGATACATATCCCGATACATGTCATGATACAATATGTATATTTTTAAAGAATAGACCAGAGACAATTTTTAGAGTATTTTAAAAGAGTATGACTTCAGAATAACTTGTTTAAATGCTAATACGCCTTTCACAAGAATACATTTGCATAATAGATAATTTATCAAATTAATCCATCCATCTTCTTCCGCTCATCCGGGACCGGGTCGTGGGGGCAGCAGTCTAAGCAAAGATACCCAGACTTCCCAGGCCAGCTGAAAGATGTAGTCTCTCCAGGGTGTCCTGGGTCTTCCCGGAGCCTCCGCCCAGTTGGGACATGCTCGGAATACCTCCACTGAAAGGCATCCAGGAGGGATCCTCAACTGTGTCCTCTTGATTCTGAGGAGCAGCGGCTCTATTCTAAGCTCTCTTCTGGTGAGCTTCTAACCCTATTGCTAACAGAGCGTTCAGCCAACCTCCAGAGAAAACTCATTTGAGCCGCTTGTGGTCAAGACCTCGTTCTTTGGGTCATTATCCAGAGCTGATGACTATTAGAGTTGTGCACCGATTGGGTTTTATTTGGTTCTGGTGATAAGGAGGATCTTTGGTTTTGGTTCCTAATCGGTAACAATTTATGTGTTTCAGTAATAAAAAACAATGCCTCCATCTTCCCAAATCAACAAATTTTCAATCCCAAGTCATCACATATTGATGCATGGTTAAGATGTGCGCGTCAGAAATTGACGTTCTGGGTGTTGACGCTTTTTAACGTGCTGCGATTTTGGTGACATTTGTTGAAAGCCTGTTTGGGAAACCCACAAGTTTTCCGAGCTGACTTGAGATGGACCTCTTCCTTTCTCTTAGGTTTTGTTGAGTTGGGGATATGTGGTTCAAAGTTTTTTTATGCCTGGTTTGTGTTGGAGTGGATGAAGTGAATCAAACAAAAAGTATCTGTGTGTATGGGGGTTTCCTGTAGATTTCTGTTTGCACTTGTCCAATCATTAGGTAAAATGTATTTCAACTTTTTCTTTATGTAAAAGGTGTATCAATATTTAGACATAGTCTAAGACATAGTTTCTAAGTCGAACTCTTCAAAAACATTGGCTTTGGTCTTGAGACATAACAGCATATGTATTGTGTAGTGACATGTGTAATATGTATCACATCCCCAGACTCTCCAGCCAATAAATAGCCCTATTTTTAATTGAATGATTGAGTTTCTGCCACCAATCCTGGTCTCCTGCTCATTGGGTTCTACACTTGATAGAAGACATTACAAAAACTCATAAAGAACCAAAGAGGTGACAAAACAAAGTAGATGACCTGACAATGAAGAACTTTAAAAAACAGACACTTAAACACATTGAGAGTAATGAACTAAAATTAAGACAGATGAGAAGAATCAGTCTAAACCTACTGAGACTGACAAGGAAAACAGAACATGACAGAAACCAGAGAAACATCACAAAAATCCACATGGTAGGTTCCATCGTGTAGCGGTTATCACGTCTGCGTTACACGCTGAAGGTCTTGGGTTCGAGCCCCAGTGGAACCATCGACATGCTGAATGTTCACAGAACCCCTCCCCAAATGACCAGGCCTGTGCTAGTGTTTCTGTTCTGGCCAACTGTTATCCAAAAAATTTCCGATTCCAGGTGGATCACCTCTGCTCCCGTTCTTGGGTGTGGACCTCACCTCAGGCTTGTCGTGGCTGTGGACCTTGCCGCTAACCCTAACCCTAACCCTTAGTTCTATCTGAATAAACACTATTTAAATATGTAATGGTAGAGTTAGAAAAGCTAATTCTTCTTTAACAGTCCTGGTCACCTGCCCGTCCTGAGAGAGGATCTCTCCTTCATGTGGACATTCCTGAGGTTTCTTCTCTTTTCCTGAATCAGTTTTTTTTGTTTGTTTTTTCTCACGGAGAAAGACAGTATAAGGGCAGGGATGTACAGTTTAGTTTAGTTTAGTTTAGTTTAGTTTAGCAACCACCTATCGTTTGTATTTTAAGACTGACTTTCTGCTTTTGAAGCCCAATGAGGCAATTGTTTTGTGATATTGGGCTACATTGTGCGACAGTAGCTCAGGTGGTAGAGCGGGTCGGCCAATGATCGAAGGATAGGCGGTTCGATTCCAGCTCCCGCCAGCCAAGTGTCGTTGTGTCCTTGGGCAAGGCACTTAACCCAACTTGCCTCCAGTGTGGCTCCACTGGTGTGTGAATGCGTATGAATGTTCCGGTGATGGTCAGAGGGACCGTAGGCGCGTACTGGCAGCCACGCCTCTGTCAGCCTGCCCCAGGGCAGCTGTGGCTACAGTAGTAGCCTACTATCACCAAGTATGAATGAGGTGTGAATGAATAATGGATACACAATGTAAGCGCTTTGAGCGTCTGGAAAAGTGCCGATAAATCTAATCCATTATTATTATTATTATTACATAAATACAATTGAATTGAACACAGCTGCATTGAACCTGAACTGTTTCTTGGTTTTGCCTTTATTTTGTTGTTTCTCCGGGTCACCTGTTCCCAAGTAATGCTATGTGTTTGGGCATCTGGGATCTGCCCTTTTCAGGAGGGGTACTGTGAGGATTCAGCATGCAGATTTTTATGATGTTTCTTTGATTTTTGTCATGTTCTGTTTTTTTTGGAAGGTTCAGGTTGATCATTTACAGCTGTCTGTGATTTGTGTTAAGGACTTTCAGCGTGGGCTGCACGGTGACGCAGTGGTTAGCGCTCTCGCCTCACAGCGAGAAGGCCCCGGTTCGACTCCCGGCTGGGACCTTTCTGTGTGGAGTTTGCATGTTCTCCCCGTGCATGCGTGGGTTTTCACCGGGGACTCCGGCTTCCTCCCACCGTCCAAAAACATGCTTCATAGGTTAATTGGTGACTCTGAATTGCCCCTAGGTGTGAATGTGAGAGTGAATGGGTGTGTGATTGAGGCCCTGAGACAGACTGGAGACCTGTCCAGGGTGAACCCCGCCTTCGCCCATCAGCAGCCGGGCTAGGCTCCGGCACCCCCACGACCCCAAAAGGGGCAAAGCGGACAAGAAGATGGATGGATGGACTTTCAGTGTATAAAAGAATCTGTTTTTTCAGTTCTTCATTGTCAGGTCATCTGCTCTGTTCTGTCACCTTTTTTGCTTCTCCATGATTTTAATCATGTTTATATGTTTCAGTTTCTACCACCAAGCCTGGCCTGCATTTATTGACACTCTCATTCACACACAGATACTCTGTCTTGCTGATCTTCATTTACTATGAATGCTGGTCAGTTTAGTATTGACCTGAAATGTGTTTTCTGACATGAAATGAAACCATCATTCTGCTTCTTCAAGTGTCCTTTGGCTCCATCTGTTGGTCGGTTCAGTCTCGTTATTTATGAAGTTTGTGTTTTATGGACCTTATACTCATTGAGTTGTTCTTAAAAATAATAACACAATTTCTTGAAAAAATTCGTACCAAGTTAATTTTTAATTTGTTTAAAAATTTTTATGAAACTTTTTTTTAGTTAAAAATGTTTGAAGTGAAGGATTTTTGAGAAAAGAGTTCAGACTAAAAAATTAGAGTGAGAAGGATTTAATGTGAGAAAGAGTCAAAGCTTCACACGAGAAACCAACTGTGAGTCCCTCAGTTCAGATACTTGGCATTCCATGTCATATTTGCTTCTTGTTATTTTGAACCTTTGGAAACAGATTTCATGCCTGTTGAACTTCTTTCTATTGTTTTTTCCCTCCGCTCAACTGTCAGGGTCAAATTCCAGGAGCTCCTCCCTCCTCTCTGCCTGTCTCTGCAGGTCGAGTCAGTCCGTCAGCAGCTGGAGTGAGTTCAGAACAGAAACCGCTGAGTGGAGGAGTCTGAGGATTGAGACCACGCCGTATTCACAGTGAGTCTGATTTGTTCTTCAGAACTGCTCTGATTGGGGAGAGCTGCAGCCCCCACGCTCAGCAGGAAACATAGATTGTATGCAGAGCAGCAGGACATGAAGCAGCTGCCTGCAGTCAGACCTCAGCTCTGTCTCTGTGAGTCTGGATTCAGTCCAGCTCTGATTTCACACTGAAGCTTCATCGACGCTGGAACCCTCTGACCCCCCCTGCAGACAGACTGACGGACGGCCCAGTGGTCAGAGCGACACGAAAGGTGAGGCCTTTCTTTACAACCTACTTTTTGTTGCTTTTTTTTGAATCTTTTAGAAATCAAGAAACACCAGAAATGTAAAGAGGTTGAACCACGCTGTGGACACGTGTGATGACAGATCTGTTGTCATAGCAACTAGGGGTTACTCCTTCCCTTCTGAGCTGTTGAGTTACAGCTCTCTGTCAGGTTATCTTCATTTCTGAAACCTTCACGGTTCTTCAGTTCAGCTTCATTTATTCTGCATCTGATTCATCTCAGTTGAGACAGAAGACGCCTGTGGGCTTCTCTGAACCTCCATCTCAGGAGTACATAGGAGTGAAACAGAAACATCAGAGGATTCTGCTCTGAGCTGAAAGGAAACCAGAGCAGATCCGGGCCATGAAGAGTCTGGATCAGGCCAGATCTGAGGCCCGAACCTCACAACCACATGATAACTCGTGATATCTGCACTGGAGGATGTAGTGAGTGGGGGGTGTCAGAAGGGCTGAAGTAATTTTAAATTTCACAGTCTAAACTGAATTAGCTTACTTAGTCAGACAGCTGAGGTATGTCCTCATCAGAGGGGGAGAGGACAAGATGAGCTGATAAGCAGCTTCCTGTCAGCTGACTCCTCCTTCCTGCTCGCCGTTTCTCCTTGTTTTTCGGCATCATCCTCCTTCAATTAAAGTAGTTCATAGTTTGTCAACCCAGGGCGAAAATGTGCTTCCAGATCTTTGCTGGGGGGGGTCAGCAGTCCACAGCCCTGTGAGGACCAGGACTCCTTACAGTGTATTTGTATTTGAACAGGTCCGTGTGGGGTGAAGGCTCAAGGATGCGGGACACCGGCACCACCTCTCCAGGAGCCCAAGCTCGGCCCCGGAGCCCCTTCAACAGGATCAAGGTCTGCAGTTTAAAAGAAAATCATCCTCATCACCCAGCTCAGACTGCCATCAACGCTTCTAACTCTTCTAAAAGCTGCCTCCTTCCACCTGAAGGTCAGTTGTCTTGTCCCGTCCCTGTTTTTTTAATGTATCCTCCCTCCGTCTACCCCCCCAGGTCTTCGTGCTCTGCCACAGTCTGCTGCAGCTGTCGCAGCTGCTGGTTTCAGGCTACATGAAGAGCTCCATCTCCACCATTGAGAGGCGCTATGGTCTGTCCAGCAAAAAGTCAGGGCTCCTGGCCTCTTTCAACGAGGTCAGTCGGGTCAGAGTGACCAAGATGTTAATGTACTGACACCCTGGTGGTCAAACTTTCAAGGGAATTTACAAAACTTTACTATTTTTTTTTTTAATTTTTTTAAGTTGAGCACTGGACAAAACATTACATTTTTTAAACCCTTTAACACTGAAGCTCCAGTGTTTATGTTCTTTGATTTACTGTTACTTTTCAAACGTTAACATGATAATCCCAGATTCTAAATCTCCTTTTCTCTAGCTTTTCTCTGCTGAAGATGCTAGTCCTGATAGCTGAAGATGCTGAAATTGATAGCTAAAAACACTGAAGCTGAAAACGCTGAGGCTGATAGCTCAAAACGCTAAAGCTGATAGCCAGCTAAAAAATTAGCTAAACGCCAAACTAGTCTAAAAAAAAAAAACAAAAAAAAACTTAGGTTTGCCAAAACAGCTAGCATGTAGCTGAAATATAAACTAAACTTCAAAATAGCCTAAAGAAATCTTAGTAAATGCCAAAATACTCCAAAAAGCTAGCAGAATGCCAATTTTTTAAACCTTAAAACTGTAACTTGATAACATAATTATGAATAATAAAAAGTCAGGAATTTTATTCCAGAATAAATCAAATTAAACCTTAAATAACTTTCATTTTACTTTCCACATGTTCTGGAGAGTCTTTGCATGTTATTCTGATGCAGGTTGATTACATAGTCTAAAGCAATGCATTGCAGTCTGTATTCACCATTCTAGAGAGCATCTATGCACATTTGTTTTTTCCAGAGACTTCTGGGTAATTTCTAGGACAATGGATTTGTGAATTGTAGACAGCACTACTAAAATAGTGAACGCCCAATATAAAGCACTAAGTAGTGAAGGAGTTCAGACCTAAGAATGAAGGTCGGACATTTCTATCCCATCCAATCACAGCCATGATGGTGTTTGCAGGTGGGAAACACAGTCCTCATCGTCTTCGTCAGCTTCTTTGGGAGCCGCGTCCACCGACCTCGCTACATTGGGGGAGGAGCTTTGCTGGCATGCTTGGCCTCGCTGCTTATAGCATCACCACACTTCCTGAATGACGTGTACAGCTACACAGACCACATCCACGGTCAGAGTGCACACAAGCTTCACCCAACCCTCTGCCACGCCTGTGCTTAACTCTTTTTTTCCCAGCAGCCCCAGGGGAAAATAGCTCAGGCCTGTGTCAAGCTGCAGGCCCCCTGGCCATCTCATCCTCCAACCAGATGTGCCAGTCTCAGGCCAACTCCTCGCATTCGATGGTGTACCCCATGCTGCTTCTGGGCCAGCTACTGCTCGGCATTGGTGCTGTCCCAATCCAGCCCTTTGGCATCTCCTACATCGATGACTTTGCCAGCAAGAAGAACTCTCCACTCTACCTCGGTAGGATTTCTTATGCTTCACCTTTATGACATTTTCCTTCATTTTTTTCTGTCATAAAGAGATTTCGCTCATAAAATCCCCCTGCAAATGTGAATGTCAGCCATCGGATCTGTAGGCCTGCCTCACCAGTCTGCTCCAATTCTCACATGACACTTTATGTTCAAAGACCATCTCATTCTTTGATTTGCATGAGTGCATATGAAAATATGGTTTCAGTTGTTTCAGAATTCTCTGTTGGCTCAGATGCAGATCCACAGTGAGTCAGTCAGAAGATATCCATAGAAACAGACAAATGTAACGAGAACAGAAAACAAAGCTGGACCCGGAAAGGCTCGTTCTGATTGTTTGGTCAAAGTCAATAAAACCAAACCGTTTGAGAAAGGATGAGAACAAAGGTAAACACGAATAGAATTGAATAAAACAAACCTGCGGAGATCATCAAAACACCACATATTCCAAAGTGTGGCGGTGTCTGCAGCTCCCCCTAGAGGACGAGTCTAATCCGGACAACACATGTCACACAGCTAGGAGTGTGATAACTGATAGTTATTTTAAAGCACCATGGAGAGTGATGTGAGCACAAAAACCAAAACAGACACACAAATGTGTGGCAACCAAGCTGATGGATGAAACACAACACACAGCTGATTAAAAGACAACACACAGCAGACTCTGGTGTAACGCGGAAAGATAAGATGATCTGCACAGTGAACACACTGCTAGAAATGCCTGTGAGTCTTGCAGGATGAACTTCACAAAACAAACAACAGATTCAAATTTGACATTTGACATTCACTGTATAAGATAACTGGACCAAGTGACCCATGGAAGACAGCTTACTTCCAGCTCCAACCAAATAAAGTCAGTTCAGTCACTATTTTGTGATACAGACTTCACCATGTTGTAATGAGGAATTATCAGTAAGCAGTGACTGGTCCAAGTCAGTCTGAGTCACTGTTTCCATGGCAACCACTCTCACCAGTCAGAAGTGAGCTGATTGGATCCCCTACAGCTTATAAGTGGGGCTAGAAAAATCTGTCAATCAAATGTTTTCAAGTTGGATGTGAGACAACACAAGGTCAGTTTATAACTTTAACAACCTGAACCACAGAAACATATCAAAGAAGAAAAACGATGATCAAGAAAATGTTAAAAAATAAAAGTATCAGAGCCAGAGTGGTTATTCTGACCAATAGAATGACTGAGTAACAACTATTTCTTTCTCTACAGTCTATAGAGATTCTTGGAACCAGTTGGTACTCTTGTTTAGAACGGGAAGGGGTCACTCAGTCCAGTTCTCATATATAGTCAGGCTTTAGAACCAAAATCCAACTGAACCGGCATTTCTTGATTGACCAGTGTTGGTTCAGTCATGTACTCAGAAATGGCCACAATGGACCTATCCCAATAACATTTTCCAACGTTTTGCCCATTTTTGAACAGATAGGGATTAATTATGTCATATTCCTTCAAAATGCTGACAAAGATGAAAAACTAGCTCTAAAAGAGGTCAATCTCATTCTGACAGGTCATGTAACCACAGTATTTCTTCATCTGTCATTTGTACAGTTCATGCCTGAATGTAACCTCTACACACAATCGGCCCTAAACCAAAGAAGATTATTCTGCTGCGTCAAGCTAAGGCCTGAAAACACACACGCCTCTGATGCTATTTCTGACCGAAATGAGATTTCTACCGAACACTTCCTGTTGTTGATGGTTGCAGCAGATTTTATGACATCCTGTCTGCCTCTTTGAGGTCTGCCGTGCTGATGACCTACTGAGGCTGCTGAAACAACAGCTGTAATGACAGCTTTGCAAGGAGGAATGTTTTCCATCAGAGTTACCGGCTGAATGTTGTTTGCTCTGTTTTATAACAACTATAAAGGATTGAGGAGGAAGTCCTCACAGAGCAGTCAGGAACAGGAGTCAAACATGCACGTCCCTCTGCAGTAAAAAACGCTTCCTGAGTTCAGATGTGCTCATTTTTTTGGGACTATTTTTTTTTTCAAACTTCAGGGCAGATCTTCCAGTTAGATCCTCCCTCACTTGCCGATTTCAACACATCTGAGCATGTGAGAATCAGCAGAAACAACAACCGGGCCAAAGAACAGTTGGATGTTTTCCTCAGTGGAAAGCTTTTCCACAAACAATCCGACATTTGAACTTCTTTGTGTTCACTGTTACTTATTTCCCTCATTTGTCCTTTTAAAGTTCCCTTATGGTTTTTTTTAATTAAAAAAACATTCCCAAAAGTCTTTAATTATGATTACGATGTTTTTAATCAAAATCCCACAACCTAACTTAAAAGCCATTTCTCATGTGGATCTGAAGCCTCTGTTTCCAAAATCTCCTCTGAGGGGGCATGGCTTTTGGAGTTGAGCTGATCAGACCCGCCCCTGATCCCCCCTGTCTGATTATGATAGCTCTGTGTCTCGTTAGCGTGAATCTTCACCCCTGCTACATAAAAGCGTCAAGCAATGTCCAGCCGTATCGTATAATTTATAATCTCCAGAACATGGAGGAGAATTCAGGAGACTGGTGGTTATTCTGGGAGAGCTGGACAGGGCCGTAGAAGGTCCTCAACCCCTCAGCAGGACCCATACCTGCTCCTTTGTGCAAGGAGGAACAGGCTGAGCACTGCTCGTGCCCTACAGAATGACCTCCAGAGGGCCACTGGTGTGAATGTCTCTACCCAAACAATCAGGAACAGACTTCATGAAGGTGGCCTGAGGGCCCCACGTCCTGTAGTGGGCCCTGTGCTCACTGCCCAGCACCGTGGAGCTCCACTGGCATTTGCTCAAGAACACCAGAATTGGCAAGTCCACCACTGGCGCCCTGTACTTTTCACAGACGAGAGCAGGTTCACCCTGAGCACCTGTGATAGACGTGAAAGAGTCTGGAGAAGACAAGGAGAACGTTATGCTGCCTGCAACGTGGTTCAACATGACAGGTTTGGTGGTGGGTCAGTGATGGTCTGGGGAGGCATATCCATGGAGGGACGCACAGACCTCTACTGCCTAGGAAATGGTGCTCTGACTGCCATAAGGTATCCAGATGAAATCCTTGAACCCATTGTCAGACCCTACGCTGGTGCAGTAGGTCCTGGTTTCCTCCTAATGCACGACAATGCCCGGCCTCACGTGTCAAGAGTATGCAGGCAGTACCTGGAGGATGAAGGAATTGAAACAATTGAATGGCCTTCACCATCCCCTGACTTAAACCCAATAGAACATCTCTGGGACATTATGTTTGGGTCCATTAGGTGCCGCCAGGTTTCTCCTCAGACTGTACAACAGCTCAGGGATGCCCTCACACAGATCTGGGAGGAAATGCCAGAAGACACCATCCGTCGTCTCATTAGGAGCATGCCGCCACGTTGTCAAGCATGTATACAAGCTGGTGGGGGCCACACAAGATACTGAAAGGAATTTGAGTTGCAGAAATGAAGTTTTGGAAAAAATGGACTAGCCTGCCACATCTTCATTTCACTCTGATTTTATGGTGTCTACACAATTGAGCCTCTGTGGGCTGAAAACTTTTATTTCCATTAAAAGACTTGGCATCCTTTTGTTCCTGAGACACTGCCCTGTCGTTATTTGTATAGATATCTAGCTTCATATTGAGACCCTGGACAGGTCTCCAGTCTGTCTCAGGGCCTCAATCACACCCATCCACCCTCACATTCACACCTAGGGGCAATTTAGAGTCACCAATGAACCTATGATGCATGTTTTTGGACGGTGGGAGGAAGCCGGAGTCCCCGGTGAAAACCCACGCATGCACGGGGAGAACATGCAAACTCCACACGGAACGGTCCCACCCAGGGTTTGGACCGGGCCTTCTCGCTGTGAGGCAAGAGCGCTAACCACTGCGCCACCGTGCAGCCATAGTTTCTAAAATGTAATCCAAAATAATAATAATAATAAAGTTGTAGTTTCATTTGAAAATGTGGTAAAGGGTGTTTTTTTTTTTTTTTTTTTTTTTTTACGTAGTACTTGGAGGTGTTTTTAATAGGGAAAGGACTTTGTTACTAAACTTTATCAGTCATTCATGCCATGAAACTTCATCAATCTCCCTCACTTCTGGTCTTGGGTGACAATCATTTACAAGCTCAGTTATATAGATTTTAGCACATAGACAAAATCAAAAATCACTGATATTTAGAAGCTGTTCATTTGACAGCAATGCATTACCTGTAGCAGTAGAAGGTGCAATTGTTGCACAATTTTCAGAATAATCTTAATAGATAATGATTAATAAATATACCACAAGATAGATCATTTTCTGAGCCATAATTGATAAAAAAATCATTTAAAAAATGGAAGAGCTAGCCCGATAATTGAGGTTTATTTCTACCTGCCTTCCACTGAAACATTAGCGTTCTGCTGCCATGACTCAATGCATAGTAATGGCTGCTGCACGCGCACGTCTCTGTCTATAGCAGCGAATAGGAGAGGGCCAATCCAGTCAAATATATAAATGGCCATCACACACCTGGATGCGTGAATCTTGTTCTCTGCATTTGGCACATCCCTTTGGGGGAGTGGTGAGCTCCAGACTCAGCCACACTCTTTTAATGGCTCAACCCCCAATCCAACCCCTTAATGCTGAGAGTCACAGGGAGACACTGGGTCCCATTTTTTGAGTCATTGGTATGATTGATCCCAGACTTATAGCCTTCCAGTCCCAGTGCGGACACTCCACCACAAGGCCACTGAACTGGTTTCAGCTTCTGGCTTCAGACAGTAGTCAGAAACTGCTGTTGTCGCTGGTCCAGTCTCGGCTGGTCCGTGGGTGCTAACAGAACTCAACGGTAAACCGTTGTACTTGAACAGGGCTGGAAGCCTTTTTAATTTTGAATTCAACACAAGCTGTCCATACAGCTCAAATGTCTGCAATCTTGCCTTCAGGCTAAGCCGCTAACATAGGGTTAGCCTAGCGCTCACATCTTATCAAAGCCAAACCACAACACGTCCACCTGGAAGACAGCTGTTTGTGTCTGCAGTGAACCTGAGGGAACAAACACATCAGGGCAGGTTCTTCCTCATTCTTTCAGATGAACTTATGAATCATTTGGCCAAGTTCAAAGTCCTCAACCAGCATGCTTAAGAGGGCAGGGCAAAACACACTATAGCACCCTTCTAAGCAAACAAACCGTTAGCCTGGCTCCTTGTGTTCGTATAAGCAATAACAGAGGAAGCTATCTGTTATGTAAAACCCTTGCCTTTCATGATGGCTGTGATAAGACATGTCTGCTATCCAAATACTGAACATTGGATAGATAAAGAAGAACTGATTTTCCTGCTTACATCTAGATGATAAAGCCCACCTGTGAAGACCAGCCCGAGTCTCCTCCACCATCACACTGAGCGCCGGTTCTTCACAGATCTGTGTGCTCCATCATTTTTGGACTAAATGTAGTGTTACAATGCTTAGATGGTATTAATATCTGAACCTTTCATCTTCAGCAATTCTTCTGGCTGTGACCTCCATCGGCCCGGCCTTTGGCTTTGTCACCGGATCTTTTATGCTCCGCTTCTACGTGGACTTTGACAAGCTGTCAGAAGGTAAGGAGACATTCTATTGGATCTTCTTCATTCCTGCTGAGTTCAATCACTATTTCCCAAAGAACATGCAGAGTTCCGGCAGGTTCCCTTTTACAGGATGTACAGAGGTGTGAGACAACTGACTGTAAAGTAGGAGCTGGACATAAGTGTTAAGATCCTCTGTAGGAAATTGATTGCCTCCATTCCTCATGAAATCAGGCCAGAGCCTTCGCCATCACTTCCTGATACGTCTATCGCCATATTGCAACCGACAGCAATTAGTCTGAGTCGGTCTGAGTCATGTTTTAGAGCAGGGGTGGCCAACCCTGGTCCTCAAGAGCCTCAACCCTGCCTGTTTTCCAGCTCTCCCTGGACTGATTGATGCTGACAATTGAAATCAGGTGTGTTCAGTCAATCAGGATGTGGAATCATTTACGTCAACTAATCAGCAGGAAGCTGGTCAGGGAGAACTAGAAAACAGGCAGGGTTGAGGCTCCTGAGGACCAGGGTTGGCCACCCCTGTTTTAGAGGAAGTACTGTCAACCAATCATGAGTGAGCTTGTTCCAGCTTGTTTGAAGGCCACACCCCTCCCACTGAAAGTGAGCACCGGAGAATCTGTCAATCAAATGTACGAGGCGGGGCCAGCGGGCACCACATGCTTATACTGAAGTATCTGATTTGTCAGTTTATAACTTGAATAACTGGCGATAAAGAAAAAATAAATAATTTATCAGAGCAAGAATGGCTGAGAAATAAAATGACTGAGAACTGATTGTCCATTTCTCAATGGAGGTCTATGGGACTTTGGGCTTCTTGCCACCAGCGGGTACTTCCTGTTTAGAACACCAGAAGCGAGGGGTTGATCAGTCCAGTTCCTACTTACACAGTCAATGTGTGAGAGAATAACTGGTCAGTCATCCAGCTCTGCAGTTCAGGAAGATACAGAAGTCTCTAAGAGTCCCTGCTACATCAGGGAGGTTGTTGGTAGTTTTTTTTTAGTTCTCCATTCCTAAAGTCAGCTTCAGGGTACAGTTCTAAGCATCCAAAAACTGGACACATGAGTGAGTCGTACCCCAACAGCTCAGACAGTAAGGTCGAACTCTTGAGGGCACATAGACTTCATGAAGGCAAGAAGGTCTCAGCATTCAAGATATTAACTTCAGTGACACATGATGTCTAGAAAACCTGCTGAAAATACACACCCAGAGAAGGTCCACAGGTTTGGAGTTTTACTACTTGAAGACCACCTGCTACATCAGGGTCCTCCAGATTATTGTCTAATGAAGTCACTGACACTCATGAGCTGAGGCCAGCCGTCACAGCTGAGACTGGTGTAAAAGCTGCGGTGATTCAGCTCCATGGGAAATTTCTTCAGGCAGGTTCTCCAGTTTTTTTCCCAGACATGTCCAAACAAAAGCTTTACCTGAGGGCGTGTTTGGAATGTGAGTAGGTGTGAGAGTCAGGAAACCAGATCAGTAAATGAGCAGTTCTCGAAGATGACTGAATGTTTATGTAAAACACTGGATCCACTCGTTGTTGATAAAAATATTTGGCCAATACTAGAATTCCAGCATGTGTCTTTGAGGCTCCTGTGAAGTGATTTACTCTGGAAATTTTCAAACTTTTTGGCAGCTTCTAGTGATCCTAAAACAGAGGAAAGCATCTCAGCCATTAAATGAGGTCAGAAAATATAAACTGATCACTTCAATTAAGAGCTCCGAGGTCACCAACTTTCTGCATCAGCTGCATCCAACCATATCAATAAATACTGCAGAGGGTGGATGCTGCATTG
The DNA here is from genome assembly GCF_002922805.2 of Oryzias melastigma. Classification (NCBI taxonomy): domain Eukaryota; kingdom Metazoa; phylum Chordata; class Actinopteri; order Beloniformes; family Adrianichthyidae; genus Oryzias; species Oryzias melastigma. The sequence goes on along the minus strand of NC_050525.1, from coordinate 248,628 downwards.
GGAAGTACCTCTAGCAAATCTTACTGAGTGTTGAGCCCTTTGTTTTCCCTGCTTTGGTTTAACTTGATGCCGTGTCAGATCCTCTTGGTTCAGCTTTTTGTCTTAAAGTACCTGGTTTGGCATGATCTTTATCTTCATTTAGAGACCCACTCTGTGCTTTTGGCATCCTTAGCATACGCTGGGTGGGTCACAAGCTGAGGACAAGCTTACTCTATTCCAACAGTCTCACCCACAACTCGGAGGTAAATTCCCAATGAGCTACTGCCGCTCTGCAGAAACTATGTCCTAGAAAAACGACATAATCATGGTTAAAAGAACACTGAGAAAACTTTGAAAATGGATCAAAAGATGTTCTCAGTGAGACTTTAATGTAAATAACATGTCACAGTTTAACACAAGGACCAGAACCTGGATCAAATGTTTGTCTGGAGACTTGAACTCAGACCAAGTTTGCAGTCTTTGAGTTTGTGCTGAAGGAATGAACTGGTTGGTGACAGATTGGGATCAAGCATCCCAGAATGGCTTTTGCTTCAGGATTTTTAAGCTTCTCACAGTAAATTTCAGCGTAAACAGCCTTGTGGAAATGAATTTGAATTTCTACTGCTGATGAGTAACAGTGAGGTTTGTTCTGTTGGAGCAGATTCTGGTTCCTCTGGTCATGCAGGTCCCACCTGCTGTCATCTTTAGCTTTTGTTAATGCTGACTCATCAAACAGTTGCTCTTAAGGTAGCATATAATTATTTCAGTCATTCTTTAGTCTATTATGGTCACAGAGAAGCCGAGAAAGGTCAAAGAGAGTTTAAAATCGATTTAAAAAATAGTGAGCAGTACTGAAGTTTTGATCCAGATTCCAGCTCAGACGAGGAAAATGAAGATGTTAATGGATCTATTGGTCTGCTAGTGGATGCATCAGAATTGGTGAAGGGAAACCTCGGCCTGCCTGTTGCTGCATCACAAATCCAAGTTTTTTCAAACTGCTAGTTTTCGTCTGCTCTCGATCCATCAAATCTTGAATAGAGAAAAATTAATAAACACCATTTATTCTTAATTTATTTTAATATGCCGTCCATCACCAGAAAGATGCTACAAAAACATGTTGAAACCACCATTTCGATTGGAGTGGGTCTTTAAGCTGGAGGTTCAAGCGGACAGACAGGAATGCTCCCGCAGAACATCCACAGGGTTTCTGGTTAAGGTGGCCTCACATGAGGCGGGTCCATGCACGCAATGCTCTCACAGTATCAGGGCAAGACGTTTTCCAGTCACAGGTGTTAGAAATCGCCTGTTCTGCAACCACAGTGTCATTTCAAGAATCACAAACAGCTCCAGGATGAAGAGAGAATTGGGCTGGCATCCAAAATAAGCTAATCACAGTATCACAACACCACCGCAGAAGGTCTGCTCATACATGCTCATCCTCGTCAGTTTCTGTTTAGCTATAAATAAAAGTCTTTCAACAGATGAAGTGTTCCTCTGGAGGGATTTTTTGATGCACTTCTGTGGGCTGAAACTAGAACATAACATGAAATTCCAGTTCAACATTGTTTTCATTATTACTACCTAAATCTCCTCGTTGTGTTGTCGAAAATAATTTTGTTCCTGTGTCACTAATGTCCAGTGTTTAGAGGATCAGAGCATCTCATTTTGAGTCTGTGGAGGAAAGTCAGAAGATCATCCTGAAACACAACTTCATCATCTGCAAAAATGATGACTTCCAGCATCATCTCAGTGTTCTGTTCTCAATCATCTCTGAGGATCATCTTTGTCCATCAGTTTGTGTCTGTTAATCTTCCCCATGACTCATCTTCCAGGATCTAATTCCTTTTCCCTCCAAGTAATGAATTAAGAGGAACAAGAAAATTCTAACTCCTGACAACATGAAGAGGATTTTGTATATCTGTGTGTGGAGCAAAATTCTGGACTAATTTAGAGCTGGAACTAAAGAAGAGCCAAAATATGCATACACTTAAAATGTGTTATCAAATAGAATGGACAAATTATAAGAATATTTATAATTTGGGCAAAACTAATGGAAAACAAATAGCAAATAACCATCAACACATTATTCTTATAGTTTTGAAGCAACTATTGTATGTAGAGGATGATGGTCATTCATATGGGATCTGATCGTGTAATATCATAAAAATGTGATTTTGTGAATGAATTATGCTGTTCTTTAAACTTGTTGGAAATAAATAAATGAACAAACTTCAGGCTCAGATGTGAAGATATGCCTTACAGAAGATTTTATGAAGACATCTTTGACCCTGATGGTTCGGCCGCTCTTGTCCATGATGTAACTCGTATTTCAGCGCCAATATTTCCTTTTGTCATGTGCAGACGCTGAGATTTCTGATCTCACAACATAACTAGCTTTCTTAATCTGAGCTGGATCTCCAAATGTTAAAATATAAACAACCTCTTGATTCTTGTCCTTCTGAAAACGTTCCTCTTTCGTGGATCTTCTTAAGACTCTTTAAGAACTAAGGTTCTCAATGAAGTTCTGTCCAGATACCAGGACTCTCAAAAGAATCCCTCCAGACTGATTCCAGTTCTGTTTGATTGTTGTTCTGGTTCTATTCAAGGCGGCAGCAGTTTCTCAAAAACCCAAACTCAAACATCTGGTTGAAGCACAAGTCTTATGAAAGGATCGTGTTTTCTTTCCAGATCAAATTGAGTTAACCCCTAAAGACCTGCGCTGGGTGGGGGCCTGGTGGCTCGGCTTCCTGGTGGCCTCCTGCCTCCTCTTCATCACTGCATTACCATATCTCTTCTTCCCCAGAGAAATGGAGAAAGAGGTGAGTCTGATGGTTTACTGTGAATATTCTGTTAGAGTTTTTACAGTTGGAACATCTGGAGTTTTAATGGTTAAACACCACAGGTCTCAAAGATTCTGTCCAAAAGTGACAACAACACAGTTCTGTCCAATTTCTGGTTTTGTGTGTCCATGTCACTGTCAGTTTCTTACATCAGCAAGTAGCTGGCGAGCTCTTTCGGACCTGGGTAGTGTTTACTATGCTTGCCCACAGGACGGATAGCTGCCGTGGGTACCAGCATAGTGAGCCCAATCGCTCCAGCTGATGGGCTTATGATGCTTTTCTGATCTTCATCGAGACAATAATAAAAAGATCCCCTAGTTTTTACCGGAACACGGAGTGCACGGGTTCCCTAACCCAGTACCCTTACCGGCACCAGTCCAATACTGGAACGTAGAGTGCACCGGTACCGTTACCGGAACGTGGAGAGCAGCAGTACCCTAACCCAGTACTGGTTTGCATCCAGTGCCATGACTGGGCCTGGTTCGAGTCATGTTCTGCATCTGGTACCAGGTGAGGTTTGGTATCGCATCTGGTCCGGTACCAGGCTAGGTTTAAAGTACGGCCACATTTTAGGGCAGGCGTCAAGCAGTAAATTTGACACGCTTTTGTTCAAATAAAATATTTTAAAAATGTAAAAGAGTAACTGTAAGGGAAAAAGTAATCAAGAAGTAAAGTAAAAAAAAGTAAATGAACTTTATTCAACACCTTCACAAACAGCTGAAGGACGGTATGACTCATTCAATGAGGATCCTAACAACAGTTGCTGTAATTCTCCATCAATCCTTTGTAGTTTATCAAACTCATACTGATACATTTGGACTTCATTTTCAGCTTTATTTATTCCAGAAAATCAATTTATTTTTAGTAACCAGAATTAAATCTACATTCAGTTATAATCCACTGGATCATAAAGCAGATTTTCTATTTTTGAACAAATTCAAGGTTTTAAAGTGTTCCTCTGACTTCATAATCTCTGATTTAGTTTTGTTGGTCTTTATCATGAATGTGTGATGCACCATCAAAATAGTAAAAGAAAAAGTTTATTTTTTATTTTTTTTATCATTGATGACTTTGAACTTCCAACTGCATCTGCTGCATTGACATGATCCTGTAATATAGGATGTCTTTTATTTTGAAAGGAAGTCATGCAAAGTTATGTCAAAACTTATAAAGCTATTTTCTTTTCATGTTTATGTTTTATTTATGAAAAAAACACACAATAGTTCATTTAAATGTATCGTGTCAGCATCAAAAACATAAACATAAATCAGTATCTTATTTTCCTAAAGGGTGAGTGAAGACTTTGTGGCTCTTATTGGGTTTGGTTGGTGAGAAATCAACCCGAATGACTAAGTATTGAAGGTTGTGGATCCCTGAGTTTGGGCAAAGTCAGAGTCTGGATCAGAATGAAGGTCTAGATCAAGGTCTCAGTTTGGCTCTGCACTTAGATCTGAGTCTAGGTCTCAGTCAGGGATAAAGGTCTGTAACAAGGTTTGGGTCTGAATTGCTTGGAGCAGTCTGTGATCTGTGTCAGGGTTTCATGTGGATCTTCTTGTGATCACTAAAGAAATATCCAGATGTGACTCATAGGAACATTTTGTTCTTTACTGCGCTGAGTTGAAAACAGAAAATGAAAGTTGGAGGTCTTGAGGAGCTGTTGAGCAACAGGGTGGTCTGAGTCAGGCACAAAACCTTCGCTGTACTAACTTTACGAGAATCAGCATGAATGTGAGGAATGTCTCTGATAACCGACGGATAAACAAACTCTGAGAAGTAGCACTGAGCTCGGGTCCTCACATGAGGCTCCCTACACTTTCTCTTCTGACTTAAAGTTGAAAGGTAGCAAAATAATTTATAACTCTCTCTCAAACCTGCTAAGTCTTTCAGCTCCTCTCTGTCACAGTGAGCTTCTCTCATGGTCTCTCAGGAATTGTTTCTGCAATTGAAACCAAGAATTAAGACCTATGTCCACTTCTCTTGCCAGAATCCTCTGATCCAGACAGGAGCCACGGAAAGTCTGAGATAGAAGCTCTTCTCCTCTGGGTTGCATACTTCCTGATGAAGAAGCTGCAGAGCTTTCAGGTTCTCCTGTCTGCATTCTCCTCCTGAAGTTCTGTCTCCATCTCTGTGCAGGACAGCGGCGATGCAGAGCCTGAACCGGAGAAACATGAACAGAATCCGCAGCAGGAACAGTCCCTGCTTCAGTTCCTCAAAAGTAAGATCTTACCTTTCTGATTTCTGTTCATTCTGTCTGATCTACAGGCTGTGTTAGCTTCTGCTGGAATGATTTCTAAAGGCTCCTCCTGCAGGAGAGCAGCTCAGCAGAATTCTACTGTGAGGCCTTCACCATAATGACAACTTCACCTCCTCAAAGGTCAAATTTCTCTGGACGCTTCATGAAACTGATCAAACTGCTCTGGTTGGATTGTTGGAATATAAATTGATTAGTTAATTAAGTTGATTAATCATTACACCACTACATAACTGTGTTTTAAGCAAAAAAAACACTTTCCAGGAAGAAATATGTCAGATTTCTCTCGTGCTCTGGATCACAGGATGGCGCCTCGTATCAGTTGTGCAGCATGTAGGAAGCAGCATTTGGGACTCTTGTTAATAATGTTGAGATTGAACAACTCTAGGCTGATCCTTCTAAATGTCAGAATAACTCAGTGAACTGGATGTATCTGCAATGTTCATCTAATAGAGTTTAAAGGGTAAAAACATCATGGTGGTCGTGATGCTGCACTTTGATTCAAGGTCAAAGGTCGCTGCATTTTCAGATTTGTGACACTTAAGGTGAAAGTAACATTTCTCTGGATGCACAAGAGTTTTTACAAAATATTTTTTTTTCAAACTTGAGCAAGAAATTGTGGGGATTTCATAAAAGGGTGTAACTTGAGAGTTTTAGAAAAGTATTGAGTTCAACGTACCATTGTTGTGCATGTGGTAAGTATAAAGTGAGGATAATGGAAGTTACACTCGCTTATGACACACAGATGATGCTGTCATAGACGGGAGCCAACACGGATCACATAAATACAAAAGACACTGCACAACAACAAAAGCTTAAGCACGACGTCAAAAGCCACAACACAACGACAAAATCCACAACACCAGGACAAAAACCTACGACACAATTACAAAAGCAAAGCACGACAACAAAAGCAACAACATAATTCCAAAAGCAGCAACACAACGGCAAAAGCCCAAAACATTATAACAAAAGCCGAAGCAATGAGATAACCCCACAACACAATAACAAAAGCTGAACAACAATGACAAAAGCCCAAAACACGATAACAAATGCCGAAGCACGACGACAAAAGCCACAACACAATGACAAAATCCACAACACAACGACAAAACCCTACAACACGATTACAACACGATTACAAAAGCGAAGCACGACAACAAAAGCAACAACATAATTCCAAAAGTAGCAACACAACGACAAAAGCCCAAAACATAATAACAAAAGCCTAAGCACGATGAGAAAACCCCACAACACAATAACAAAAGCTGAACAACAATGACAAAACCTTAAAACATGATAACAACAGCCAAAGCACAATGACAAAAGCCTACAACACAATAACAAACGCTGAAGAACAATGACAAAAGCCCACACCACTTTAAAAAAAAAGCCGAAGCACGACGACAAAAGCCACAACATGATAACAAAAGCCAAAACACAATGACAAAAGCCCACAACATGATAACAAAAGGCCAAAGCACGACACAAAAGCCAACAGCACGACAACAAACCTCAAACACGGCGACAAAAGCCACAACACAATATCAAAAGCCGAAGCACGATGACAAAAGCACCCAACATGATAAGAAAATGACGACAAAAACCACAAAACAACGACAAAAGCCAAAACACGAGGACAAAAGCCACAACACAACATCAAAAGCCAACGCACGACGACAAAAGCCACAAAACAATAAAAAATGCCCCAAAACAACGACAAAAGCCGAAGCACAACAACAAAAGCCAGAACTAGGGCTGGGCGATATGGGAATTTTCATATTGCGATATCGCTTTTTTCATTTTGTGCGATAACGATATTAAAAACGATATCAATCAAATAATCAAATAATCAAAGTAATCTTTATGGCAGAGATTTACGACTTCAGATTTTTACACCTTAACTTTGCCCCCCCCCATTAAATCTTAGTTAGTTCATATTAAACTTTCATTATTTTTTGTATTAACTGTAGTATTGAAACTAACTGTGAGGAACATTTAAATATTTCTAATAAATATTGTACAT
>NC_050525.1:216524-240653 GCF_002922805.2 Oryzias melastigma | reverse complement strand
GAAAGTTTATCGCAATAGACTCATTTCACTATCGAAAAAAAGTAATATCGCGATAACGATAATTATCGTTTTATCGCCCAGCCCTAGCCAGAACACGACGACAAAAGCCACACAACAAAGACAAAAGCCACAATACAATAACAAATTCCCAAAAAACAACGACAAATGCCGAAGCACAACAACAAAAGCCACACCACATAGGAATTGATTCACAACGGAAATGAATAACTGACTATGTTTTGTTTTTTGAGTATCATTCCGTTTCAAGCTTTTGGTGCTGGAAGCTTTGAACATTAACCCGAGAGGAGATAAATAACAATAAGGCTGGGGGATCCTTATGTTGTTATTTGTAATACTTCCTCTTTTGTCGTTTTGCTTTGGCTGTTGTTGCCATTTTGTCGGCTTTTGTCATTGTGTTGTGTCTTTTCTTTTTATGAGAGCAGTGTAGGTCACTGTAGTCAAATGCTGCTCCTACTCTACTCCATAGTCATTAGTTAATTGTGAGTACTATGCTGCACACATTGTGTTCACATGTTATTTTTAAGTACACTCCTCATGTCATTTCCCTATTTCCAGCAGTCAGACTGCACGCACGAACATCACACGAACGGCACTAACAGATCCCCTGTGAAGTATGCAGGATTGGGGGAGGTTAAAAAAGAAAAACCCATAAGCCCTGGCTGTCTCATCCTTACCTTTGCATGTATAACAATGTTTGTTTTGAGCTGTCGCCGCAGCATGTCCATAGACAATATGTGCATTAACATTTTTTCACTGAGCGGTTCACTGCACCTGCTTGCCCGCTACAGTTTTGACCAGTGTTCTAAACCTTCCCAGGTTTTCCTCGTACCGCTCTGCGCACCCTAAAAAGTCCCGTCTACCTGCTGGTGGTTCTGGCTCAGGTGAACCTGGCGGCGCTACTGTCCGGCCTCGCCACCTTCATGGCCAAGTTCATCGAGAGACAGTTCAGCCAGACCGCGCCCTTCTCCTCCATGATGATAGGTGAGAAGGACCTTCAGGTTCCACCTCTGATGTGACTGATGTCTGAGTCCGTCATGAGGGTGGGGAGCAGGTCGGCAGTGCACTGACGGAAGCCTCTCCCTCTCTGCCCCTCAGGAGGAGTGGGCATCCCTCTGGCCGTTCTGGGCACCGTCCTGGGCGGAGTTGTGATGCGAAGGCTCAGCCTGTCGGTTGTTGGGGCCAGCAGGTTGTGTTTGACTGTGATCACCCTCTGCATGTTCTCTGCGCTGCCGCTGCTGTTCCTCGGCTGCTCCACACAAAAGGTGGCCGGGATCTTTCCCTCCAGGTAACATATTTCTCACTCAGTGTTCTTCAAAGGAAGTGATGGCATTTTAATGGCTTTCCAGGCTGGGATTTGAACCCCTCACTCAACAGATTAGCAGACACCTGCAGTACCCTCACCCTCTAGATTAGGGGTGGGCAAACCTCTTGACTCATGGGCCACACAAGGTTGTAAAATTGGATAGAAGGGCCGGGCCAGCAGCAGATCCATTTTTAACCAAGGCTTTCTCACTGTGAGGAGTGAGCGTTAACCACTTTGTCACTGACAGTCTGTCAGATCTATTCACTTTCAGGGGAATGGAACTCTTATGTCCACAGCCAAAGCTTTTATCCACAGAAACTCCTTGTTGCGTTTGGTGCTTTGCTCAAAGACAGAAGGACAGTCATGCTGAGGATCTGAACCCTAAACTCACAGAACTGCAGCTGGTCTGAGTCCCTAAGAACTGACGTGGTTCTGGTTCTGTATGTCAGTATTGTGTGTTTCTGCGTTTTCAGCACAAGCCCGCAGTCCTGCAGCTCTGACTGCCAATGTCCTTCAGCGGCGTTCGACCCGGTCTGTGGCTCTGACGGCGTGGAGTTCAGGTCTCCGTGCCATGCCGGCTGCCTGTCTGTGGAGATTGATGGCAGCACCAAAGTCAGGGTGAGGTTTGAATTAGCTGATGGTCGAGTGCATGATGGAAGAACGTCTTTGGCAGATTAACTTTGCAGAACGTCTGGATGTAGTTATGACAAAGATAATGCCATGAGGTGTAGAGTGTTCGGGTTTAGTCTGTGTCATCTCTGTCAGTACGGATGTAAAAGTTAAGCCTAAGAACAGTAACCATCACTGAGAGCTTCACACAGGACTCAAATATAGAAATATAGTCACAACTCACAGTATGAACATGGTTTGTTCCATACGTGCTAATACATGGTGACCGTTATGCAAAACATGACTTCTTATGTAGGAAACACTGTAATGTGTTTCATTTTGGCATTAAAAAGTAAAACAAAAAAAAAGAACAAATGAAGTCAGAATCTTTTTATGGAGAGGAAACACAACTAAGAACATTCACCAAAGCAGAGAATGACCATTGATTGTACATGTGAGCTGGACTGAGTGACCCCTCCCCCTGGCATTCAAAACAGGAAGTATGTGCTGTTCCCAAGAAGCCAAAATCCCTCAGACTTCTATAGAGAAATAAACAGTTTTTACACAGCCATTCTATCAGTCAGAATAACCATTTTGACTCTGATACATTTTCTGTAGTTATTCAAGTTCTAAACTGACCAATCAGATGCCTCCATAAAAATATGTGGTCTCAAGTTTGATTGACAGATTTTCCTGGGCCCGCCTCCAAGCTGTATGGGTTCAAACTAGCTCGCTCCTTATTGGTGAGAGTGGTTTCCATAGAAACCTTGACTCAGACCGACTCAGACTGATCACTGTACTTGAAATTTCTGGTTACAACATAGTGACGTCAACTGAACTGACTTCATTTGTTTAGAGCTAAAAGTAGACTGTTGTCTAACGGTTACTCAGTCCGGTTCTCTTATACAGTCAACCAGAATGTCAGATCTGAGGCACACAAGACACAGCTGACCGGATTTGGCTTTTTTTCTCAGGAAATTCAGAATATTTTGTTTGTTTTGTGATACAAGTTCATTCTGCAAGACACAGGTGTTTCCAGCAGTATGTTCACTGTTTATTCCATCAGTCAGCGTTACACCAGAGACCGCTGTGTTCTGAATGTTGTAAAGCTGTAAAAGTTTATAATGTGTTCCACACCAGAACACTTTCCTTTTTGTGACTGACCTCTTCAAAAGACCGTTTCTGATCTAGCTGAATTAGAAACTCCTTCCTGAATGGAAAAGCTGCATTTTTCCTCTCAGTTCATTTCTTTTCTATCCGTTTCTTCACATCAGTTTTGGGTTCTGTCGGTTCTGGTAAACCTGCTGGAGTTTCAGATGTTCTTTCAAGAATGTGAAACTTAAAGGAAGGAGACATGGATCAAATAACCAGATGTGTCTCTGCTCCTACGTCTGCAACTTTCTGTATTTCTTCCTCTCTTCTCCTACATCTTTCCTGTAAAAGAACATGGGGTTTTCCAGCAAATCCCAGAATCAACAGGAAGTGTGTGGGTCCAAACATGTCTGACATGAGATTCCTCCTGGAGCTCCTTTTTCTCCTAAAGTCACTCCTATTTCCTAATAACTATAAGAGTTTGTTTTGGTCAAAACCCAAAAAATCAGCTCTTTTTTAAAGAAAATTGATCTTACACAGTAGTTCTGTCATTAAAATGTTAAAAAAATCAAACTTCATGATGTCAAAACTTGAAATTTCTGTTTCAAAAAATAGAACTACACAGGCTGTCGGTGCATCGGCGGTTCTGGCTACGCCCTTTCGGGGACCTGCGGCAGTGGATGCTCCCACCTCCTGCTGCCCTTCGTGGTCCTGCTGGGCATTACCAGCTTGATCGTCGCTGTCTCACAGACGCCATCCTTCATGATAATCCTCAGGTATGAACGCAGTGTGGAGATGAATCCCAGATGTTGGTCTGAGGTCACAGGATGAAGGCTGGATCCCTTTTGATAGAGAACTTTCGGCCCTAGAACCAACCGTTCTGTGCTGTTCTAACTGGTGCTAGACCTGGAGTCCCTCAGGGCTATGCTGTGGCCCACTGTTGTTCAGCCCCCATACCTTTAAGACCATTGATCTTCAAGCCCCGGGCCGCAGACGGACAGTTAGGACCGAGCCTCAGAGAAACACAGCCCCCATGTTTTTCCATCTTAATTGAAGTCTGATTCTAAAGGAAGTTTTATTTTGGAAAACATCTTGATTCTCTCCACCACACCCGACTCATTCTTGACGCTTCTTAAATCGCTTGGTCAAAAACCCTTCTGCTACTTTCTTATAGCGGCTCCACTGACCGCTAAATTAAAACCACAAAGCTAACAAAGTTAACAAGAATCAAACATATTTGGAAAGTTTCTTTAGGCCTAAAAGATTCAGTGAGGAAACAGAATATGAGCTTTCAACTTCAAAATAGTAGAAAATTGCATTTAATGGACAAAAACCAGGAGTTTTTACCCCAAATTTGTATTTATTCCAACATTTATTACAACAGACAGTATTAATAATGCAGAATTTTCCAAGAGAATCTGGCTACAGAGAAGAATATGGCGCCCGAAAATGAATAGCTGGAAGTCCCTCCCCCTGCTGGAACCGGCCGCAACAAAAATATAATTTTAAGGTTTTGACAGTTTTCCGTTTACTCTCTCTCTTATCGACCCTTTTCGCCGTTTTTTTTCTCTGTCACAGAGAAAAAAAACGGCCTTTCGTGACTCCGATCAGCTGATTCACGGAGAAAAAACAGTTACAATTTATTCTCATTGAAAGGCATAAAGGCTGATAGTTCTGAAAAGGTTTTAAAATATCATTTTTGAAAGGGTTTTCCAAAGTTTTGGAAATTTCCGGTTACACAACCAACAAAAGTTACAATTATAGATTGATTATTGATTATTGATAGGCTATAGATTGATTTGACGCCGTCTTGTGTGTGACCAGAGGCCCCTTGAATTTCCAGCAACTGGCTGTGTAATACTATAAAGATGCTGCTAATAAAGTAGTTGAAGTGGATTCACGTTTATTATTATATTTAGAAAATATTAGAGCTGGGATGAAAAATCGATGAATCGATTTAAGTTTAATAGATCAATAATCAATTCATAAAAATATCAATTGATTTAGCACATAAAGTCCACTAGATTGATGCTAATGTTTAGTGGAGTTTCCCATAGGACAGCTAATGCTAACACTCGGTCGACCTAAACATACATTCTGACTAAATGAACATCTTTGTAAACTCACAGGTATAAGTTTTCCAAACACTTTTAAGGAAATGTTTTTTTAAAGTAACCATTTGGGGTCTGTAACACAGTGTTTTGCTGATAATGTCTTCTTCTTAAAAAAGTGTACCGCTATAGTGCGATCTCCACCTAGTGGCTAAACTGAAACTTCCTCCAGGAGAAGCAGCACAATGTTTCCAATGTTAATGATCTGAACATTTTAGTTAGAACTTCTCCTTTAGAGAATCCATGTAACACTGGATGATATTAACAATCTCATTATTTCACTGATACATTTACAGTATGTGAACTGGATCAGATTAATATAAATAGATTCAAAACATTTAGTAGATTATTAATGTATTTTTAAACAAATGTATATAAATGTGTAAACTCAAAATTAAATTTTATTGAGTGAATCAAAAGAATCTAAAAAAAAATGGAATTGAATCGACCCAGGCTCTTGTGAATCAAATCATTTCTGGAAATTACTATCGATACCCAGCCCTAGAACATACCAGTTGTATTGTATTGTATGGCATTTTATTTTATTTTATTTTATTTATCAGTTGCACCTCAAATGCTGAAGTTGGTGTGCAATTTTTTAGCTTCCGTTTTGACAGTTAAGGGTTATTAATGGAAAATTTCAATGGTTCTTCATGGAATCAAGTGTACATAAAAGCAGCTGCAGATATTTTAGAGGACGAAGATAAACTTTACCCATAAAAGTTAAGGGGAACTGGAAACTAAAAAAACAAATACTCAGTAGCCCGCTTTAGTCCACAGACCACGAAAAAGCCCATGGCCTGAAAGAAGGTTGAGGACCACTGTACCAAAATGTAGCCTCACAGAAGAGGCTCTGACACATTTCACTCACAGCATAGAGAATACAGTTTTATTATCAGGAGAACGCTTCTGCTTGACAGTTTCTTACGAAACTTGATTCTTCAAGATGGCATGCAGAGCTCTGAGACCTTCAATCAGAACTAAAGGGGGTAATTATGTCTTCAGCGGTTCTGCAGTTCCTTTTGGAGTTCACCATCAGATTTTTACTCCTGCTTCACATCGGAGACAACTCTAACTGTTTTTAGACCATCCATATCCATCCAAATCATCTTGATGAATCTCTATGTCATATCAGTAAACATTGGGTCATTTATTTTTATCATCAGACATCTGTTTCTGCTGTGGAGACCCTTGCTGTGGTTCTACCGCAGCGGATAAAAGGGGAACAATTTTCTTTCTAAAAACAGACTTCTGCGTTCTGGGTACTGACAATGTAACGTTTTGAGCCTGTAGGAAAGAGGCTGCAGTACAGGGTTTTTGTGTTTGTTTTTCATCTGTATAGTGCCTTAAAGATAAATCTGGTATGAATTAGTGTGTCATAAAAACTCAACAGGAATTTGAAAGGAATGAGCTGTAATTTAAATTGCAAACAGTGCTGTGTGTGGTTCATGGTCCTCATCCTGAATCCCGTCTCCTGCAGGACGGTGCGAGCAGAGGACAAGTCCTTCGCCGTGGGGGTTCAGTACATGCTATTCAGAGTCCTGGGTAAGTCGTGTTCAGTCAGTCACATGGGTGTTATCCTCACAACAGATAACGGTGAAGACTTTGGATTCCTTTTTTGTTTCAATATCTTCACAAAAGTCAAAGGTCAACCAAGAAGGATATTATGGATAATACTAACTAATACTTGGTGAGTAATATGTTCAGTGAACACAGTGACATAAGGTTAGGCGTCTGGTCATGGTTGCTACATGTGTTCTATGCAGGGCCGTCCCTGGGCAAAGGCAAACTAGGCGGCTGCCTATGGCGTCATCTGCTGGAGGGGGCGCCAAATTGCAATAATTTTTTTTTTTTTATTATTATTATTATTTTGTACAGTTTAACACACCACTCATTTCCTGTAAAAATGTTAGCAAAATATAATAATTAAAACCATGGATAAAATAATTCAAAAGTTTGACATAATCAATAATTTTGCCTGGTTGTGCACCCCTCCTTGCCTGACAGGGGGGTGTGGGAGGGCGCACAGTGTTTTCTGTTAGTGCTTCTTTAAAATTTTAAGGATGAACAAGCAGCAAAAAAAGCCCTCAGTGACAGCTTTAAGGTCAAAAAAGAAAGGAAGAAAATGACTCAAAGCAGAGGTTTGTCAGAAACCCCCCCTCACACACACCATTTTAGTTGAAAAATACTCTTGTCTTTGGTCGTAAAAGAAGAATTTAACTGGCAGTCTAATTTTTTTTTTCTTTCACTCCTTTCAAACCATTAACAACGGAAATCATTAAGCCTTTAAACCTTAATCACTGCAGATGACTGTCAAAACATCTACTATGCTGAGAGAGAGATACCAAGTGTTAATGTTGTGGTTAGGGTGGCTGCCTGTCCTTGTAGAGGACGGGGGTTCGCGTGCTGGCTGGGGTGCAGTATAGTTCTGCTGAAAATTTTTTTTTGAAGTGGTTATTATTTAATTCTTGAGAATTAAAATTTAATAAAAGCTTATTTTAACATATTACAGGGAGCTACAGTGTTTGTGTGCAGTGATATCCGTGTGTGTGTTTTTTTTTTTTTGTTTTTTTTTTTGTTTTTTTTTGGGAGGGTTAGTCATGTTTTGCCTAGGGCGCCATGCTGCCCTGGTTCCATGTGTCACAGAAATAGTCATAAAGCACCCAAAGTCAGGTAAAACCAGACAAATGGATAGAAACATACTTTATTCTAGGGCTGGGTTGAGAAAAACGATTGATGGATTTGAATCGATTTTAGCTTAAAAGATCCCTAATTGATTCACAAAAGATATAAATCGATTTAGCACATAAAGCTAAAGTCCACTAGCTTGATGCTAACGTTTAATGGAACGGCTAATGCTAACTCTCGGTCCACCTAAAAATACATTGTTGACTAATTGAACGTCTTTATTTACTCACGGCATGATTTAATCCAAACTCTTTTGTGGAAATAATTTTAAAGTAACTTTGTGGTCTAAAACATTGTTTTTTTTTCTCCTATACTGTTGTCTTCTTCTTGGATAAGGTGTTCTTGACTCAAAACTGAAACTTCCTCCAGGAGAAGCAGAACAATGTTCCAATGTTAATGATCTGAACATTTTAGTTAGAACTTCTCCTTTAGAGAATCCATGTAACACTGGATGATATTAACAATCTCATTATTTCACTGATACATTTACAGTATGTGAACTGGATCAGATTAATATCAATATATTCAAAACATGTAGTAGATTATTAATGTATTTCTAAGCAAGTGTGTATGAATGTGTAAAGTTAAAATTTAATTGAATTGACGAATCGAAAAATCTGAATCGAATCGTTTCTGGAAATTATAATCAATACCCAGCCCTACATTTTTCTTCAATTCACCCAAACACAAATAAAACCAATGTCTGTCCAGAAGAGCTCATCCTGTCCAATCTCAGCAGAGTTTTCAGAAAGCCCCTAATCCTGTCTGTTCCATGGAGGACCCCCCATTTCTCTGTTCTGAAATGGTTGTGATTTGTTGTGTCCCACTGCCCTGATTCAGTTTATTCCTGTTGTTTTGTGTTTTATAAGCCTTGTCAGTTGTATAATGTTTTAATTTAGTTCATTGTTTTGTAATGTTAAGTTTCTGCTCTCTCTGGCATTTCACTCCTTCAGATGAAATGTAATTTATGAAACCCTTCTGGGATCAACCCTTTGTTGTTGTGACTGTACAGATTGTGCAAATTGACCCACTTGATTGATTACTGCTAAACAATAACCCGTGTGGATGTGTGAGAATGGGGGCTCTGTCCAGTGGGAGGAGCTCCCAGGATTCTTGGGCATAAATTCTGCTTTTGTAAGGATTGCTATGATGGTTGAAGATGTTCTCCATTGCTATTTTTTGGTTTCCCCAATAACAAATCTCCAGAAATGTTGGGGGATTACATTTTGTTTCTGATTGCGCTAAAGTCTACAGTAAAATGAGAAAGCATGTTTCAGATCACCAGGAAATGTGAGACCTACGTTTTACAGATTTAGGGTTTCTACTGTGATCCACAGGATAGAAATCTGTTTAATGGCTTATATGCTTGGTATGTGTGCAGCATTCATGCCTGGTCCGGTGATCTACGGCAGCGTCATTGACACCACCTGTATCCTCTGGGGCAACAAGTGCGGCAAGCAGACGTCATGTCACTACTACGACCTGGACCTCTTCAGACAGAGGTGATCCTAGAATCTAAAACCACTTCATTTCTTCACAGATCCTTCACCTTTTCCCTCATGCAGAACCTCATTGTAGGTAAAGTCCTCAACTCTGCTGAATGAACAGATGAAAAGAAACGGAGGTGGGAGCTTTATGAAATGGGGGGAACAAAGGTGTCATAGATGAGCGAGTCTGGGCTTCATGACTGCTACAGGAAGAACAGAAAAATACAGATCGACTCTGTGGCATTCCTGTTGGTTTGTGGATTCGTGTTTGGTGTTCTTTAGATGATCACTGACTCCAGAAGTGCTGAAGATGTGAGAGTTTAGTGGTATCAGAGTGTATTCAGACTGGACACATTTGGTTCACTTAAAGTGAACCAGAGTTTGTTTCCTCCAATAATCCAGAACAAATTTCTTGAATATATTTAAGCAGACACTGGTCCTGGATCAGGAACTGCTCTCTCACTCATCTTTTGAGGTGATCTCGGTTCGTTTCTAATTGGACTGAGCCTCGGTTTCGCTTTAAGTTTCCTCAGTCTGAACCATAGACAGTATATATTATTTACTGGACATAACAAGCGTTGAGGTCCCCCATAGGAAGTGCATCACCTCCAGCCCTCGCGAGATCAGGCCAGAGCCTTCGCCGTCACTTCCTGGTACGTCTACCACCATATTGCAAGTGATTGGAACCCATCGACAGCGATTTGTCTCAGTCGGTCTGAGTCACGTTTTCACATTTTTAATAAAGTTAGTAATAAAAAAATATCACCAGTCCAAATAATAAACAAAAGCAAAACTGTAATAGATATAAATGATGTAAATGACACAACAAAAATGTGATGCTGTTGCATGGAATTGTGTGGCTCTTCAATGACTCTCCACTGTCCCGTGGAGCAGGGAGAGAGTGGGGCTAGGTGTGGGGAGGTGGTGCGCTGTTCCCTCATATATAAGACGGTCCATGGAATAGGGATGTTTGTCGGGGCTTGTGAGCTCTGCAGACTCCTGCCTTAGAAGTTTATGATCCCAGTACTGTTCCTGGTCCTGGACTTTATCATGGTTCTGATCTTAGTCCTGATTTGGATCTTGATTATGGTCTTATTCCTGATTCTGGTGTTTTCCTGTGTCAGCCCCTTCTTGAAAGCAGTCAGTAACCAGCCTCCTTCCACATGCAGGTTCCTGGGTCTGCAGGTTGTCTTTGTCTGCGGCGCTCTGCTCTGCTTCCTCCTGATTGTCATCACCGTGCACAGAAAGGCCAAGTGTGAAAAAGCTCAGTCGGGGACGACCAAAGGCTACGAGATGGTGGGGGAGAAGGAAAGCAATGATGTTGTTCCACCCAAAGAAAAAGATCCAGCGTGAAGACGGCGGGCAGAGACGCACAGAGAACCAGCACAGAAAGAAGGACTAGATGTTCTGGTGGAACACGACAGAGCAGATTCTGAAGCTCATACAATGACTACTCTGATCAACGTTAGAAATCTTGGTCCAGTATTATTGACATTTCATTTCCTACCAAAGACCATCACACCAGCTGCTCTGGGATGAACTGCAGAACCTGGAGGGTCCAGGACACTCCCAGAGGTCTGGTTAAGGTCACAGTCTGCTCCATGGGTTGTTTTTTTTTTTTTTTCTTAGCGCAGACAGAAGCATCACTCAAGAGTGAACACTATTCAGTAAGTAAGCAAAAAACATGTTTTGTGGATTTAAAGTATAAAAAACAAACTGCAGCATCAGGACGTTAACTGTCAGCGAGGAACTGTTTAAGTCCCACTGTGGCTATATTTGTATCTGTTGTTGAAGCCTTCCCAGTGGACTCAATTATTATCATGCAGTTTTTAGCTGAAACCAAAAATCCTGTCATAGTTTCTGCAGAGCAGCAGCAGGAGTTCATCAGTAATTAGCCTCAGAGTTGTGGTCGGCACAGAAGTAGCCCTATGCTGATGTCCCTTAATTCCTTTGTTTACACTCTCTTGCTAGCTTAAAGATCCTCACTAACATTAGCTAACATTAGCATAGCCAAATGGAAAGTGCAATATCATTTCTATCCAGCCGCACAGTTTTGATCCACATTCCAGCTCAGATGGGGGGAAAAGAAGTTCATGGATCTATTTGTCTGGATGCATCAGAACAGAGCGGAGAAGGGAGACTTGATCCCGCCCATCGCAGTTGCTGCATCACAAACCTGAGCTTTTTCCTGTGCTCCTGATCCATCACCATATGAATAAAGAAATACTCAGGAATGCAGTTTTAATCTTAAATATGAGAAAAATGCTAGGAGAACATGTTGTAAACACAAAAATATCATTTTCATTAGAGTGGGTTTATAATGTCCCACACCAACCACAGTTTTTTATTCAAAATGGTTCAGAGAGAATTATGATTATGAAGTTTTAAGCCAAAATTCAAAAACCTTTGTAGTTTTTTAAGACATAATGTATGCACAACAGCAGTAGCTCATTAGAAATACAATTCTGGTTTGTAGGCGGGACTGTAGAAACAGAGCAGCCCGCCCCCCTACCCGTTGCTGAGAGCTCTCAAGCGCGATGCCATAGCCTGACGCTAACATTATCTGAGCAAAAAAACCCACAAACAATATTGGACCAATCCAGCCGTACAGTTGTGAGGCAGAATCTTATCTTGCTACAGCACGAGTGTTGAACGCTCATCATGTTTCGCACACGTAAGCGTGAGCGGGCCAGGGCGAGAGGAGATTTTGACACGCCCATTTCAGTAAACACATCATTAGTCCGAGCATTCTCAAGCCTGATCTGATCCAACACGCTTTGAATTAAGTAATATTCAGTAGCACAGTTTTAATTGTAAGTTATTTTATCAGTCCTGTGAGAAAAATGCTACAAGAACATGTTAACACAAAAAGGATTGTTTTCATTGGAGGGGGTTTTTAAGCTGCTCGTCTGTCAGAATTGACATTTAGACTACATGAAATTTACCGCAGCAACCAAGAATTCAGACCAGCAGTGTAAAGATTCTAAAGATCTGAAATAGTCCGGACACAAGGTTCTTCAGAAACTGGCAGGTTCACTTTAACCACATTCATCCAAATGAGTCTTATTCTGAAAATCCTGCCATTATTGCACAAAACGTCTTTGATTTCAGTGAACATTTATAGTCAAACCAGATTGTTTGCTGTATTTTTTTGAACATTTATTGTTGTTGACTGTTTTCCCTTTTTTTATTTGTAGTTCGCCGTCATGTTTAGAGTGGCTTCTTTAATACACAAAAAGGTCTGACTCAGTTTCAGTTTCCACTTTCACAAACATCTTCCTGTTTTTTATAGACTGAAAACAATGTCCAGTTCATCAAGATGAGCACTAGTTCATCCTTCCACCATTCGTTTTATAAACCCATTCACGCTGGATGGTTTTCACCTGTTCATCCATCCATCTTCTTCCGCTCATCCGTGGGGGCAGCAGTCTTAAGAAAGATACCCAGACTTCCCTCTCCCTGACCACTTCCTCCAGCTCCTCTGGGGACCCGAGGCGTTCCCAGACCAGCCGAGAGACATAGTCTCTCCAGCGTCTTCGAGGTCTGGACCAACCTGTTCAGCAGACCATGTAAGCTTCTGAATTTAAAGGTTCCTTTTTGTCCTCAAAGATGTTCAACAATAATATTTTACTACTTTATCCTCTATATCAATATATTTTTACTAATATGAAGTTTGAATTTTGTACTAAAGGAAATATATTTGTAATCAAATAAATGTTGCTGATCTTTTGCACACGTCTTTGTCTGTTAGTACAGCACCAAAGCAACATGTATTATCTTAATAATGATTTTAAAATGAATTTGGGGTTTTTTTTCTTCCTGCATTAACAAAAACTATGGTCTTCGACGTAAAAGAGAAAAATTAAATTTATGGTCACTTTACATTCGACTGTGAACCATCCCAGTCTTATTGAATGTCCTGGTTAGATGAAGCCATCAGGACATCTAATAAAGAGACTTTCTTTGACCCCTAGATACTCCTACAAAGTCTGTTCATCCAAATGATGGACAGTAGCAGAGCCAGAGTCCAGAACCCACTGGGAACAGGTTGATCTTACTGCCAATGATCCAAACCAAACTCTTGTTCTGGATGTGCAGATATCAGACAGCCCTTCGCACACTGAGGATGACTCATACAAATTGGATTTCTCATGCTTTTTTCCAATCCATAAAACATGTGGGTTGGATGGTAACTCTCCTTCAAGATTCCACAACCAGAACAAAGATTGAGGTTTGAGAACTGATGGAATTCTCCTCTCCGGTAACCTTGAATTGGTTTTCTTGGGGAGACTGGTTAATGTGAACCATTTGTAGTTGGAACACACTGACTGATTCCCGTCTTGAAAAGACGGACTACCATTTTGGTTTTCCAATGTCCCAGAGACTTGAAATTCTCAGGGCAAACCTGATCCACCCAGTAGGTTTTCCACTGCGTCTTTGACCTTGAGCTTGAGTGATGGACCGGCCTGCAATCTAAGGTGCGTTTTGTATTTTGGAACCCTGTGAGGTTGAGTTTGACACCCCTACCCTAAAACCACGTTTACATTTAAGACTCCCTAAACCCCCCTTGAACCCTACAACACTTTCGCTATAAAAAGTTACACCATCACTTTTGCTGGGTAATTTTTGGCGTAAATAATTTACCCAATAAAAAGTATTTGTCATAAAAATTGATCAAAATATCACAACACATGATAAATTAGAGTAGCTCTTTTTTATTTTCAATTGTGGTTTATGTAAGAAAATGGAAAATATAAGCACAGGAAGATCCAAAAAACATGCTTGAAAATGACAGAAAAATTAGGAATTTATGAACAAAGAATTCCTAAAAATAAATAAATAAATAATGATACTGGAGGCCTGGTCTTTGATCCACCCATTCCTGGCACATGTATGACTTTACCCAGGGACCATGACACTCAGAAAAACGCAATATTTTGGAAATCCTGTAAATGCTCAGGTGGAAGTCACCAGGCGATCATGCTCTAGGTTTAAATAAAGTTAGAGGCCCAATAACTTCTTTAGTTACGAAGGCTTTTGAGCTGAAACTTTTTAAATGGTTTCTCAGTGTTGCCTTTTTGCAGTTTTGAAATAAGCGCAGTGTTGGACAAAAGTATTTCAATTAATTGTTCCCTATTAATCTGCTGTGGATGAAATACTTGCATATGAATTTGAGTCTTTTAGCTTCAGACAAACATTTTCTAACTTGTGGTTGTGGGTACGGATGCTGCGGTGCTGGGCAGAGGTTGTGGAATTTCCTCCTGATCTCAGCTCTATCAAACCTGTCATGATGGATACACAAAGCCCCATAGCATTCATCGCATTTTGTACTTGTTATTTTTTGTCTCTTCAACATAAACATCTTGTTCCTCATGTCTTCTGACTAAAAGAACATCATGTTCCTTTGTCTGACCCTGCAGACAGAGAGAGCAGGAGGGGCTTTAGAGAACATGGCATGATGGGCTCCTCTGTGTGGGGGTGTGTTTGCATGTGTGTGTGTGTGTACAGAGTAGCACTCTGTGTTCTGAAGCAACACTTTACCATGTTTATATAAATAGCTGCAGCTCTTGCGCAAACTCAGGAAACAGATTTTCGTCTGGAGCTCATTTCAACACAATCACAGCAACATCAGCAGATTGTGGGGCGCTCCGCATTACCTCCATGAGCGGTACAGGGGTACATATCCTGTCACGGACCTTTCTGGAATGCTGAGTTTAGCTTTGGGGGAAGGGCTGCAGATTCAGTGAGCTACAACCCCACCATCGCAGTCTTTACACATTTCAGAATGTTCACAAGAGCACATGGGGGTATGAAAAATGACGGTGGAGTCACAGGTACACAGGTGTGTAAGGGTGGGGCCAAAAGCCCCAATTTACAACTGACATTAGGACAAAATGTTGAAATAGCTGAAAGGAAGCAGCTGAAATGAGCTTCCTCCATAACTTGACTGGGTGCTCCCTTAGAGATAGGGTCAGAGACTCGGTCACCCAGAGAGAACTCGGAGTAGAGCCGCTTCTCCTCCAGATCAAGAGGAACCAGTCAAAGAGGCTCGGACATCCGGTCTGTATGCCTCCTAAACACCTCCATGGGAAGGTGTTCAGTGGATTATGCCCACCAGGTGGGAAGACCCAGGACACGCTGGAGAGACTAGATCTCTCGACTGGCCAGGGAACACTTCGGGGTCCCCCCAGAGGAGCTGGAGGAAGTGGCCAGGGAGAGGGAAGTCAGAGCATCTTCCCGGATGAGCAGAAGAAGACGGATCATCATACCCTGCTCTGCTGCATCATCTTTACGTCTGAAATCATCTGCTATGTGACTGAATTCAGTTTGCAGCTCCTGCTCCCAGAGGGCGCACTTACATGTGGAACATGACAGTTTGTCAGCGAGAAGAGGGGCCCTTATGTGAGAAGGGGGGGCTGAGGGAGACCACATGCTGACAGTGCGTCTGTAAAACCAGCTGCCCCGCGGATCAGTTCTCCCCTGCTTAGGATAGGGCAGGACGTTGGTTCTCTTTAAAACTTGCTTAAAAATCCGAAAAAAAATCTTCCTCCGTCTGCACTCTGGAAGGAGAGACCAGAGGCGGGGTTTAACGGATTTTCTTGGGCTAGAGGTCAATTGGGGAGGGGGGTGTCTTCAGAGCATCCGGCACTCTCATGCTGAAACTCCTCCCTAGACTGAGAAATGTAGCTGAGTTCTCTGGAAAAGAGTTGGAAAAGTTTAGTCAAATGCTCCGCTTTTGAAAAGATGGCTTTCCCCTTAAAGCTGTCCCTGAGGACTTGTTTTGCTGTTGTTTTATCCTTAATGTTTTAAAGAAGAGCTAACTCTGACACACCCCCCCCCCCCCAGCTTAGACAGCAGCAGTGTCAGGCAAAGGGGGCAATGAGTGGTCTGTCAAACTGCTAAAAAAAGAAAAAAAACGTGAATACATAGCCTAATAATTGGCATTTAGCCCCCTTTCCAGCAGATGGCGCCGTAGGCAGTCGCCTAGGTCACCTATGCCCACATGCTGGATGTGTTTCTCAAAGGCTTTTGAAAGTTGGTCCAGGTGGTGAAGATGACTTCATGAATTTTAATTTTCATTTTAATTTTAATAGAAAAATGTTCAAATTATGCTTTTAAAAAACAACTGAGGTCACATTTTGTTGCTGCATATTTTAAAGTTGTGAGTAAAAGTTGTATGAGATGTAAGTTTTGATTGTGTCATTGATTTCATCATTAAGATTGGGTGTAGGATCTCTGTTTTAATTGATATTTAAAGTGTGAGTTTCATGAGCTTCCGTAATGTATTTTTGGGATAGCACAGAACGGCTTTGATGTTTTTTTGGGTTTTTTTTTTTTTTTTTTATGAGTTGTGTTGTTGTATGATGTGTTTCTTATGAAGGACCACAGGAAGAGTAGGTGTCTGCTAACCACAGCCAATGGGGATCCTACAAACAATAAACAATAAACAATACTGTCTGGAACTGATGCTCACTTAAGGAAGCAGCACCCAGACCATGATAGCTCCTCCTCCACTGACAAACATTAAAGGTGGAATCTTTTTTACGCCAGTAATGCTTGTAGCCATCATGACCACCAAGGTTACACTTTTCTTTCTTTTGAACATCACATGTTTGGTGCAAAGTCCAACTGGACAGTTTTGTGATTGTTTTTTTAGGCCCTTCTCTTGCAGATGTCGTCTAATTGTTACTGAGCAAAGATCAGACCCAGTTAGGCTCCAGTTCTGGTCAGGGACTATACCGTGTCTTGGCAGAAAGTCCTTTGAATCCTCTGTCTCAGCGCTGGTATTTTTTATTTATTTGTTTTTTTTTTCAGTCTACCCTCATGATCTTTACAAAAGTAGCCATCTTGACACATTGCAAGGCCTTGTCTATGGAGCCACATTCAAGGAAATTGATCCATCAAAAACCATTACAGAACAAATGCTTTTTTGAAAATACCACTGGATGCAAAGTTTAGCAGAAATTTTGTCTTTAAAGGGCTGTGGTATTAAACTTTTGCTCAGCTGATGAGAAGTCCTTTTTATTTCTTATTTTCAATCAACTGGCTGCTAAAAGTATCTTTTCTCTTGCTTCTCTTTCTTCTTTTTGCATTCTGAAGATCCAAGGAAAACTTGCAGCTCTCGGCTTTTCCTAAGATTAAACCTGGAGTGTGTGGGTGTTGACGCTTGGGTTGACGTTACTCCCTGAAGCTGCAGCTTGTGCAGATGCCGAGGTTTAGGGGAAAATCCTCCACATCTGGATTCCTGTCAGGAAAAAAAATCTTCACGCGTTCACGTGGCCTGTGCGCGTGGCTGTGTGCAGACTCGCCCCTGAGGCAGAGGGCAACTCTCATTAGCAGACAGACGGACTGTGAGCCACGTGGACCCTCCTCCACAGGTGAGTGCGCGTCTTGTCCTTCTGCGCGAATTACGCACGAGCGTGAGCGCCTGTCTGTGCGGAATTTGGACACGGTTTGAACGTGGGTTCGAAGGAACTCATCTTCAACACCAAACCAGGAGGATCAGACTCTCTCAGTCTGCTCTCTCACGGTCACGCGCTTTTCACGCGCACTGGTTCATGTTTTCCAGCTGTTGCGCCAGAAACAGTTTGTTCCAGAGCTAAGAGAGTAGAGCAGCTGCGCGCGCACTGCTCCACGCGCGTTCATACATCAGCTGCAAAGGGAAAAAGAAAAAAAGGGAAAACTGTGCAACATTTTACGGTTATTAGTGAAAAATAAAGTCAGAAGTAAAGTTCAACCTAATGAAAGATCCCAGTGCACTGGAATCTGCAGTCTGAGTCTGAGGAAAAAAAGGAAATTTCTGCTTTTTTGAGTTTTAAAGAGTGACAAACGTGGTGATAAGAACAACGAAACTAATTTTATTGGTCAGTAAATTCTTTCTGCTGAAATATTCCAGAGTTTTCCAGATGTTTCAGGATTTTTGCTGCAGATGTTTCAAACTGATCACGTGATTCTAACAGATTATTGTATTAATGGAGCTCATTCTTCTAACTTTAATTAAGAATACATTTCACAAAAATGTTTTAGGAAATGTCAAAATTAAGTACAGCATTACTATAGATGTATAATATAGATGTAGTTCGTGGTCTACATCATGAAACAACTTCCTAATTTACAATTTGCATTATTTTTAACAATGACCTGATCTTATCTTGCGCTTAGTTCTACCTGGTATAATTTTGACAAAATATATTTTTATGGAGAGTAAAACATTGAAAGATAGGTTTTAAGTTGATTTATGCTTGAATAATTTTCCTGTCTGTTTCAATTCATATTTCTGTTAAAAAGTTACATTTTTAAACTTTTAATGATGTAGTTTTAGTTTGTTCAATAGATGTTTATCCTGTTCTGGGTTTCGGATTTTGGCTCCCTGTTCGATTGAGTTTGACACCGCTGCTCTACATACATGAAGACTGTCAGGTTTATAATCACCATGGAAACAGTCTCCGCCCTTCAAGATACAACCTGCCCCCACCATGAACAATCCTTGATAACCTCACTCACTTCATGACCATTCTTGGGTTTTTTCTATTTCTTCCAGGATGAAGCGAATTAGCCTTTTGTTGATGCTGGCAGCTGTCCTAAGCTTCTGCCAGGCTCAGGTAAGAGCTCACCTGTTTCACCTGTGTTCAGTACCAGGAACCAGTGGTGTAGGACCCTTAATGCAGGAAACTACACTTGGTGGCAGAAATAAACATTTAATTAACAACTTTAAACATGAAAAAATCGAAGAGAACCAAAATGTGACAAAACGACCTGAAAACAAAGGACTGTAAACCACACACTTAAATACACTGAGGATCATTAACACGAATCAAGACAACGGTGGGTGGTTTCAACACTATTCGAGCCAAGAACACCTCTAAAAAACAAACCAGAGCGCCCCATCCTCACGCTCGGTGAACCCAGCTAAAGCCCTGGAGAACTGCTCGGTTCAAACGTAGCATGAAGAAATCTTCAGGACCTGATTCCACTGCTGAAGTGATCAACCTGCAGAGATCTGGTAAACTTACAGCAAATGAACTCAATTTGTGTGTTGACAGGTTCCACAAGTGTGATGTAAATATGGAGGGAGAACTTTGATGTTAGAGAACAGAGGATGTTATGAAGCAGAAAAGACCAATGAGGATGACACGAGGAGGAAGAAGAGGATGAAGACAGTTGGTTCTAAAAGAAAAAAACATACTGTGGAGGTCTGGAAGAGTTTAGAAGAGAAGAGATTTTGAGTGTTTAACTAAAGAATGAGAGGGTGAGGAATGGAGGAGAAATGTTCTGGTTCCATTTTGAAGAAGAAGGAAGACGTTCAGAGAAACCTCAGAGGAATAGAACTGATGAATCACAATGAAGTTATGTGAAAGAGGAATGGAAGCTAGACTAGAGTCAGAGGTGAACATTTGAGAACAACAGTTTCTGAAGAAGAACAGAGACGATCAGAAGGATCTGAATTGAGTCTTTAGATCCAGAGAAAGTCTAGGAGTAGAAGAAGGTGGAGGTGGAACTCCACCAAGGATCATTAGCTCGTTCTCCTTCCTGTTTCCATGGTGATAAACAAACTTTCTCCTTGCAGTCTGAGTCGGGTGGTGAAGGGGCGGGGTTGGAGGAGGAGCCAGTGGAGCTGTTCATGACACCAACCACAAAGCTTGGCGCTGCGGTCTCAGACTTTGGGTACAACCTTTTTCGTGCCTTGGCAAGCCGTGAAGCATCGACCAACGTCTTCCTGTCGCCCATCAGCGTGTCTGCGGCTCTGAGCCAGCTGTCCCTGGGTTAGGGCATTTCTCATGTCAGATTTATTCTTTTTCTTTTATGATACTGAAGGTAATGTGAGACTAGCATTGGTTTAGGATCTGAAAGACCAAATTAGAGTTTCCATGCAGGTTAACCCTTTAACACCTGGGGCATTGCTGTGTGACGCTTAAACAGAAAATCTTTAACATACTGTAACTTTTAACCGTTAACACAATCATTGTAATTCACACATGTTCTGAAGGAGAAAAAAAACTACTCTTGTTTATCAAAGCAACTTCACAAGATGTTCTATTTAAGTTTTTCATTTAAGTTGTTCATGTTTTAAATGTGTTACAAAAGTATCGGATTGGGACTCGGTACAAAATAGTGATTCTGACAAATATAACAACTGAATAACAACTGTTTATTTCTCTATAGAAGTCAATGGGATTTTGGCCTGTTGGAACTCCGGGTGGGAGGGGTCACTGAGTCCAGTTCTCTTGTACAGTCATGGTCCTGTCTATTGAGTCCCAGAGATAAGCACACACGTGTTTTCAGGAAGTCCATCATTGCAGAGCTGGATCTTAGAAAGACCTCAGCCCTCATGGAGACCTTCGGTGAAGGAGTCATCTCACTCCTCCTTCTGTCCTGCAGGAGCGTCTGAAGGATCCCAGAGGCAGCTGTTCAGGGCTCTGAGGTATCACACTCTGCAGGACCCTCAGCTCCACAGCACCTTGAAGACCATGCTGGCATCCGTCACGGCGACGGGGAAGGGCCTGAGCGCCGCTGCCCGCCTCTACCTGGCACGGAGTGAGTTCCACTTGAACTAACTGGACCACATGCGCACTCTTTACCCTCTGAAGGCAGAGCATCACAACAACATTCCTGTTAGGAGACACATGAACGGGATCACTTTCATGCAGCCTGGAGCAGGACAGAACCTTCCAGCGGTCCCGTCTGGATGAGTGGGGAGCATTTGCATGTGTGGTCCCCCACCTCACTGCACTGCTAACGGCAGACCATCTGCAGCTCAGCTTCTGAAGGATATTTGATGAAATTTAGCTCATCTGTGATGCTAAAGTGAATCCTCTGTGTTCAGGACTCCGCCCAAAACAGGACTTCTTCAAGGTGGTGGAGCAGCAATATGGAGTCCGTCCCAAAGTACTTGTGGGAGGAGCCAAAGATGTGAAAGAAGTCAATGACTGGGTGTCTCAGCAGACGGGCAGGAAGGTTCAGCAGTTCCTGGCCAAGCCCTTTCCTCGAGCCGCTGGGGTAAACGCCGTCAGCGCCTCCTACTTTAAAGGCACGTCTCAAAGTTTCCTGAAACTGACACACAGTCCAACCACAATGATCTACTTTTTAATACAGAGCATTTACTTTAGACCTGCAGCTCCAGATCCACATGTGTCTCTTTTATCTCTCCATGGCGTCTAACCAAAACTACCTAAAGAAAACAAAACACAAAGCCAACAAACTAAGACTACCAAGGTCCAACCTCAAACTAAAATAACAAAACCCAGTAGTGTAAGACTGATGAGGATAAAGAGGGGAAAAATAACTACAATAATAAATAAAAGAAAAGTAAAATAGCAATTATTTAAAGTAAAGATGACTTAATCAGCATTTATTAATTTTATATTAGTTACATTTATAAATTGATGTCTGAGGTTCACATAGATGATAAACTATGTAGGTTTTTACATCCTGTTGACCTGAAGACGTCTTGTTTGATCAACTCTACCTCCAGAATGAACAGATTTGATATGAAAAGCAAAACTTTGGTAAAAAGTTTGATCTTTTATGAGTTGAAAGCACATATTATCTTATGCTGCACAACAATTGTTAATATCTATTCAAATGTGCATTGAGATTATCCGGTTTGGCGCAGAGCATCTGCGTCAAGTCTTGAATGCAAATCCAAACTTCCTAAAGGCTAAAGTAAGACTCTTCGGCTCCTTCTAGGTTTTGATCAGTAGAAAACAAACCCAAATGGGTCTTTTACTGGTAAAGGATGCTGACCCCTGCTTTAGACCAAAAGACCATTAGATTTTCTGCTCAGATGAACTCAATCACATGTTAATCAGATTTATGACAGAGTTTACAGAGAACACCTCTTTAAACACATGAGTTGGATTCAGATCCAAGAGAAGCTGGGCATTTACAACAAGCTCTTATGACTGAATCTGTGAATTACCTTTAATGTCATATTGCAAGAAGTCCAGGTCCAATGCTCTTTCTTATATGGGCATAAAGGTAACTACAGGAAGAGAACGGCAGTGGTTAAAAACAACAAACATGCAGCTATGCTCTGCTGTTGTTGAGGCAGAACATAGATTAAACAAAAGACTGCACTTGTACAGAGAAGCACAACACCAATCAGATGCATGTGATTACAGCACCTCGAGGTGCTGCCAGCTCCAGCAGTATACAGGTAAGTGGCAGGAACACTGGAGGCAAAGAATGGCCAAGAAGCCCCATCATAGCATATTTCAGTTTTCACAGAAAAACTGCATTTCACTCTCACTTGCAGCAACATTTAGAAAAGCCATGGCAAACACACTCAGCTCAGGGAAAGTCAGATGAGATCATTCTTGGCGCCAGCAGACCTGATTTTCCATCCCTCAGCGGTATCCTGGACTGGTTTAACAGCGTTTGAGAGACTTTTTGGACCAAATTCTGGGCAATTTGATTCTGTTTCCTAGCAGAACCTTTCTCCATGCTGTCATATGTTTTCGCCCCAGCTCAAAGACTGCAGCTCTCCGCCCAAGTTTAGGTCATCCAGCTTTTGGCTGACTGTCTCTCAGTCGGAGTCTTGACCGCCTGGTTTTTGTCTTTACTAAACTAAACCACTTCTTGCAGCTTTAAAACTTCAAAACAGATAAATCTGAAATCCTCTGATCTCAGTTACAAAAATCTGGTTATCAAACATCCAAATTGGTACAGTTACACAG
This sequence comes from Oryzias melastigma, assembly GCF_002922805.2. Lineage (NCBI taxonomy): Eukaryota > Metazoa > Chordata > Actinopteri > Beloniformes > Adrianichthyidae > Oryzias > Oryzias melastigma. Next base: position 217,666 of record NC_050525.1, on the reverse strand, counting down.
ACAGTTGGGACAAACATGGATTGTTGGTGTATCCAGCCACATAGGTTCCATCCTGGCAGGAAGGGCTTGTTTTTCCGTTCCTTAGAGTGGAAAAAATGTTGGCTTTCAGAATGAAGTGAGAAGAGTGAGAAGGGCAGAGAGGTGCAGAAGAATGGGAGAAACAGACCCAGAGGGGAAGACAGGAACCAAGCTTTATGAAGACGCAGGAGAAGAAAAGGTGTTTGATTTCAACAAGAGCAGGAAGAGAGTAGTGAAGAGAGCTCCAATGAGAGCTGCACCATCTAAAGTAAGATTTTCCCAGAAGTTTTTCCACTACTCATTGTTTTCTGGAACCACCGGGAAGCCAGATGTCATGGTCTGCATACAGATTTGGTAGCTGCACACTCCAACATTGTCTTTAGTACAAAAGCATCATTGACTCTGTGATCTTTGACTGATGGAAGCGGGTGTCAGGAAGGAGATTGTTACCGTGTTTCTGTTTATCCTCAGCCACAGCTTCAGATTTGACTTGACATCGTAACATCTTAACACCTCAGGAATGCATTTATGGTCTCTCATTTCTGACAGGGAAATGGGTGACTCGCTTTGGCCAAAGTGGAGCTCTGGACAACTTCCAGGTGGAAGGTGAGGCGTCTGTTCGTGTTCCCATGATGCAACAGGACAACTACCCAGTGAAGATGGGATCAGACTCTGACTTGAGCTGCACGGTGAGTTCCGTATTCCTGCTTGTTCCTGCAAACCTCAGAGGTTCTGAGACAGTTGGGGTTTCTCTCCTCCCAGATCGCTCAGATCCAGATGCAGGAGGGCGTCAGCATGTTCATATTCCTGCCGGACGGCGTCACCGCTAACATGACCTTGCTGGAGGAGAGTCTGACCGCGGAGTTTGTTCAGGACCTGGCTATGACGCTGCTGCCTGCAAAGGTGTCCCTCACTCTGCCCGTTCTGAGGCTCAGCTTCTCCACGGACCTGCTGCCACAGCTCGGTGACCTCGGTGGGTCTGAATATCTGGATTTTTATTTCCTTTTTGATCACCATTAACATTAGCAAGAACTGTGCTCGGGTTTGGGTATGGAATTAGATTCGAGCTTTTCCGGCTTCTTCCATGGACTGGAGACTTTGGTTCATAGAAACTGTAGCGTGAA
>NC_050525.1:210068-216519 GCF_002922805.2 Oryzias melastigma | reverse complement strand
GGGGGGGGGGGGATATGCTTTCACAAAGTTAGTTGAAAGTTATTCATTTTAATAAACTGGAAATTTAATCAAATTATCCTCTGGGCACCACCTTCGCAGTGGAGGAAAAATATTACTAATTCATTTTCAGCTGCTACCTCTAATCAATAAAGTAATAATCAATTAATCAGTCTCTCAACTTTAGGTCGTTGGTACCCTTTGAATTGACTCTACCACAAAGAAGAAAAATAATGATATCTGAACAACGACGTCCTTTTGAATATTTATTGAATAACATGAGGTTAAACAAGCAGAAATACTGGACTTATATGTGGAACATAGAATATAGCTTCAACTAATAACTCTAAAAGCAGATACATGAAAATAAATGAAAAATTAAACATATTGAGATGAGGAATGCCAAGTGTGTGAATGCATTAGATGTGTGTTGTGCATAAAGCATGTTCCGTTAATGAGTTGAGGATGTAGGTTATACTAAAAAAGGGAGGAATTAAAACGGGCAGAGATGTTGCAAAAATAAAGTTAATCTTTACTCTAACCACCAGCAGTTGACTGGATGAGTAGAACTGGACTTTTCACAAAACGCTCTGGAGATCTGGTTCCATTCAATTCGTCGAGAAAGGGTGGGTGATCCCGTAACAGGCTGGATCCTTCAGGACGGTCTTCAGGCAGGATCTTCAGTTAGATGTTGAAGTGATGGAGGTTTCTCACAGGAAACCTGCTGGTTCTGCTCAGTTCAGTCACTTAGCTTCCAGGGTGGTAGATCGATTTCTGTGATCAAAACTAATAAGTTGCAAAGCTGGCGGACAATAAAACTTATCGATTGGTCTTGAGTGAAAAATTTGTTTCAAAATAAAAGCATCAAGATTGCAAAAATCTTGGAGTCAGTCAATGAAATTAGCTGGAGACAAAAATGTTGGAACAACAAGAAAAAATTGCGTGAAACTTCATCTTAAGACTTGAAGAACTTAGAGACATAGATGATTTGGTTTCTTCTTGAAAACTGCAAATGAAATGACAATCTCTGAAGTGAGTGGAAGCTCTAAAGAAAAGGTGAAATCTGAAAATCTTGAGAAAACGGAAATCTTCTCTGAATCCTCTTAACCCACCTCTAATCTAAATCTGCTCATGCACCTGATTTCTGAACCCTAAAGGCTCGACCAGTTTCACCCAATCTGTGAGGAGTTTTACGATTAAAGGCAATTTGCATTTTCCAATGAACTGTGGATATGCAAATATCTGGGGGTGTATCTTTATTCTGGTTTCCATATTACTGGATTAAAAAGAAAGTAGATTTTTATCAAACAAAGTTTGAACAAACCTATATATGTGTATGAATCAAATATGTGGCAAAAAACACTTCCTAATGTACATAACATAGAAAATCTAAAATCTCCAAGGTTAGATGGTTAAACATGATTATTTCATGGATTTTAACCTCAGAGAATTCAGGAACCTTCTTCTGTTAGGATTAAAAGTTTGATCTTACACATTTGGAAACAGTGCATTTCTTCTGGAGCTGTGGAGAGATGTTTACATGTTGGATCCAATTAACAAAAGTTCTGTCTTTTAAAACCCAATGAAAGGCTATGAAGGTTCACGTGTTTCACACAAAAGATCTTGGAGTCATCGTAAATTCCTGCAGGCTCAACAGGGGGTTGTAGATCACTTGGGCCCAGAAATGAGGTTTGTTTTAAAAGTGTCTTCCAGAGAAAAAAACAGGGTTTGAAATGGTATCTGTGGAATAGGTATCCAAGGGGTCACAGAGGTCCTTCAGGTCATATGAGGCCGGCCGATATGCCCGTATGCTGCTTCCAAGGCCTGCATGCTGCAAAGCAAAGGCCTGGCCCAAACAGACCTGTGTGAGAAGCATAATGAATGTGGAGATTTATTTCTTTAAAACCAGAGGGAGATTTTTGACAAAATAAAGTAACTCCTGGAAAAACTGAAGTTCATTCAGATTTGACAGTGATGAAACTCAAGCAAACCCCAGGTTTGTGGCTTTTGTCCTGATAAGTGCTGAGATGGACTTCAGGATGACCATGAACATCTACTGGTCTGACCAACATGAGGGTCTGCTCTTGACTTTTAGCAGGAAACGTGTGTAGAAACAAAATAAGTTGGTTATTGCTTGGATATTCATTAGGATAAGTGGGGATTAGGGAAGGTTAAGATTTGGAGATTATCATCATAAAGAGAGTCTCTTATTTATAATCCACAAATCAGTATTGTAAAAAGAAAATTATTCTCAGAGGTTTCACCCAAAAAGTCACCCTGAAATACATAAAAGTGTGCTTCAGTCAGATTTTAGAGCTCATAGTTGGAGGTGTTTCTTCTTGGTCTCAGCTGAAGATGAGAAGACTCTTCATGAATCAATCTTTGTTAAAGACCCACTCCAATCAAAATGATGCTTTTGGCATCTTTAACATGTTCTTAAAGCATTTTTTCCATGTTGAAGGACATATATAAGGAAAATTAAGACTAAAATGGAATTTCTAAGTATTTCTTTATTCAAAGTTGTCAATCAGGACCAGATGAAAAAAGACCATTTAAAAAAGCCTGTGGCTGTTATGTAGAAAATACGCTAAGTGGGCCACAAGCTCCCTCCCCGTCCCGTTGTGATGCATCCACCTGCAGACAAATAGATCCACGAACGTCTTTGTTTTCCTCGTCTGAGCTGGAATCTGGATCAGAACTGTACAGCTGGATAGAAATGATATTGATCACCATTTTTGTTGCACTGATAATGTTAGGTTGGGGGTGTGGGGGGCTGTAAGCTAGTGGGATAGAGTGTAACCAAAGGGATCATGAAATAAAAAAAAGAACAGGCTCACTCCACACAATGGTCCCGCCAACAAAGTTTATTTCTAATGAGCTTCTGCCACTCTGCAGAAACTATGTCCTAGAAAACAACACCGTTTTTTATTTTTATTTTGGCTAAAGATTTCATAATCCTGATCAAAAGACCACTGCAACTGCTTTAAAAAAAATTAGATTGGTGTAGGACTTTAACATTGTCACTGAACAGAAATACTGTTTGGATCTGGAACAGATTCTGAGCTGTGGTTGGAGGACATCTCGTCTTTTTATGGCCTTGAGTTTTGTTTCTAACCAGACCTCCTCCTTCCAGGTCTCTCTGAGTGGATGGAGAATCCAGAGTTGGACAACATCTCCACTCAGCGCAGTAAGCTCAGCAGCCTCAACCACAAGGTCGTCATGGAGACAGCGCCAGAGGGGAACCAGTATCCGGATGTCGCCTCCGCACCTGGCCACTTGACATACCGAGTGGACCGGCCCTTCCTCTACCTGATCCGGGACGAGGCCTCAGGGGCGCTCCTGTTCATTGGCAGGGTGGTCAACCCCAAAGGCCTGACAATATAACCCCCTCTCCCTCCCCAAAGTGCACACTCTTAGCAGGTCCTAGGAGGGATTGGTTTGTGAGGTTTGTGTTTCTGTGGACACACTCATCAACACACACTCACACAGGAGGAAATCATCTATGATCATTTCAGCTTAAGAAATAAAAGCAAAATCAAACCCTAAACTGTTTTCTGTCTACTTCTTTTCCTGACAGGTTCCAGACTCGTTTGTGGGAAGTGATGTCATCTCTTTACTTTGTTCTTAACCATTACACAAGGTGCTGTTCCAAAAACCTCATTTCTTTTCTGACCTGAAGACTGCGAGGGCCACAAAACCAAGGATTCAAAGTCTCACTATGATCTTCTTTTGATCTATTTCTAAGGCGTTTCCAGTGGTCCTTTATTTATGATAATTATGCAGTTTTAGCCAAAACAAAACAAACTGTGTTCCAGCTCACGATCGAGCAGACACATATCTTCAACTCTCCTCAACCCCTTGGCCCAATCCGAATTCTTCCCTTCTCCATTCCCCTCCATTTGAAGAGTTTACGTGTAAGTGTGTCAGGAAATGTATTTTTAAATCTGACCCTCCAAACGGAGGGATATAAAGTCCTCCATCGCGAGGCTAAACCGTGTCGCGCTCAGAAGCGCTTTCCTTCACGCGGGTGTGCTCTGAAGCACAGACGTTTACATTTAAATGTAAGTACTGACTTTTTGTTGTAGCATGACCTTTATAAAGTTATAAAAATGATGTTATGTATATTCAAGCACTAGAAGCTCAGCGCTAATCCTAGCGGACTGTCGATTATTGATGACGTCATGACGTCTGTCTTCCTCTGAGAAAGAATTCGGATAAACCAGCGATCCTGATCAGGTTTGTGATTTGAAAGCACAAGATAGCTCTGATGAAACAACAAAAACACCTGAAGGGTTTATCTAATGTTTATTTAAATGATCACCTGTCGAAATATCATACTGATCTTGCGAAACGTGTTATAAAAGAGAAAACAGATCCAAAGCACTTGGGTGCAGAACTCCAGGATCTTTGTCAAACCACTCGGTCCACCAGACCTGACTAAACCTCTGGAGACTTTTAGAAGTGTGGGATTACAGACGTCTGAGTCTGTAATTGATGCAAGTGTGAAATGTGACTTCAAGAAAACCACTCCTAGAATCCACCACTTATGAGGGTGAACTTTGACTCGATTTTCAGCCGACATGCAGACAACTGGAGCACAATTCACTTGATACAAGGTCAGCTGAAGGGCAATGGACTCAACAATCAAACTCTCCAGTCATAACAACGGCGTTCACAGCTGTAAAATGCAGCAGAAGAAAGATTACGTGGCCTTGATCCTGTCGATAGTCTTGGTTTCCTAAACTGTGATGCATCACTGACTCTCCACATATTCTTGATTTAAATTCTTTTTCCTAAAGTGTGATTTGATTATGACTGATCTTCTTTAATGGAAACAATCTGCACACATTTTTGTTTTTCTTTTTTAATAAGCATATTTTGGATTTTTAGCATTGACTAATGTAGATAATTTTCTTTCTGATGACAATTAATGATTATCATCAGGAAAGGTCTTTTGGATTGATCGGTACCAGGGGTATAGAATATATTCAGGAGATTATTAATCATCTGGATTTCTGATGCTGGTTGGTGCAGGTGATTTTTTTGGTTTTGATGGTCTGAATTTGCTTGGATTTTTGGTGTTGATTAATGTGGATGATTTTTTCCTGATGATAATCCTCTGAGAATATTTAGATTTTTGGTACTGATTATTATACATGATTAGTCTGTGGATGTTTGAAATGTAATTACATCACTGATCTTAATGATCCTTAATAACCTGAATCTATGATCTTAGGGTATAAATATTTGATATTAAGTCGTAAAGCGGATGTTGATAATTCATATAAAGAAAAAGGTCGAACCGTGGAGGGATTATATAAGTTCACTTCCTCCCATTGATGATGTAATGAGTCTATTTTATGTATTATTATCTGATTGCTTGAAATAAACCGTTTCATTCATTCATTCATTCTTAGACATAGTTTCTGCAGAGCAACCGGAGTTCACCAGAAATTCGTCTTTGACAGTTGGAATGGACTGAGCCTGTCTCCATATCCTTTCATCGCTTTGTTTATAAGCTCTCCCGCCACCTTACAGCTCCTCAGACCTCTAACTTTAGCGGTACATCGATACAGGCTTTTTCAAAGAACATTTTTGTCTGCTCCTGAATCACAATGATTTATAAAAATGTATTGCGAAAGGCAATTTTAAACTTAATTACAGTGTGTCCTCCATCATCAGAAAAAGGCTACAAGAATGTGTTAAAAACACCAAAAACATGATTTTCATTGGAGAGGGTCTTTTTAACCAAAAACAAGGGTGGGGCCTCATCTGAAACCTGGATGAAAATGAAAAGAAGGTCTGCTGAAACTTTGAGCCTGAATTTGAGGATCCAAAACACAAAGCTTAAAACAATCAGTGAAGGGGCTGGAAATCTACTGCTCCAAATATTGAGGAAGACATGACTGTTAGCCTGAATCTTTGAGGGAGGGGGACGGTTGGGTGGGATGCAGAAACACAGACTTCCAGACTGAAGAAACTTGAATAGAGAGAGAGCTAAACAGCGAGCTAAAGCATGGAGAATGAGAACAGTGGAGAAACGAAGAACTTTGGGGGTCTGCAGACCTGTGACACCTCATCCACAGCCCCCACCAGACTGAACCAGCTCCTGCACGACAGAAACCTCCCCTGACAGGACTGTCTGAGTCTTAAAATGTTGCCTATGCCAGGCTGGCCCTGTGCATAGGCGACCTAGGCTGGGGCATAGGGCGCCATTTGCTGGAGAGGGTGCCAAATCGCAATGTTTTCTTTTTCTTTTACAGTTTGACACTCCTTCATGTTGTGTAAAATATTAAAAAAGAAATGTAATAATTAAAACCATAAATAAAATCACTCAAAAGTTTGACATTATTCCTAAAATCTGGAAATCAGCCTTTGTATGTCCACTTTTAAAAGGAGGTGACCCGACCGCATTGAACAACTACAGACCAATTTCCAAGCTGTCAGTACTGTC
>NC_050525.1:176193-209979 GCF_002922805.2 Oryzias melastigma | reverse complement strand
CTCTACCCCAGTTGTGGAGCTCACTTCAACCAGACCTGCTCCACATCAACACCCTTCCACATTTAAATCAATTAAAAAAAATTCTGCTGCATTTGGGAGGAAAGTCTAAACTATTATTTATATTTGCACTGGAGTGAACCGCACCAGAGTTCATCTGCAAGAAAACAGAAACATTTATTCTCAAAAGGACTGGAGATGCTTTTGTTTGATCCAAAACAGAGTTCCCTCAGTCAGATTCTCACCACACAACATTTCCCAAAGACAATCAGGCATGTGTCAGCAGACCAGCAACATCTGCAAACTGTGTTTAAAATGAAATGGCTTCTTTGTTCAGGTCAGATCGATGTAGTTCAAAGTTCTCAAAAGTACTGCCAACACGACCTTTAGCTTTTCCAGTCTGCACTGAGTTTACTTTGCCGTTCTTTTGCTTCATGATCATAGTCCACCTAAACACAGCTCAGCTCCAAAACCCAGAGGAGTTCATGTGTGTGTTCATGCATCACCACACAATCTGAGCATTTCTTAGATGTCTTGAATGTAACTGCTGATTGGATGTGGAGTGTCTTCCAGTCGCGGTTTCTGTTTTCTTTGATGTTTGTTTATCTTCGTTCAACTTTCAGTCATTCTGGAGTCTTTTTGTTTGTGAGTGTGACAGACAGAGTGTCATCACTCAACCAATGGCAGAGCCAGGTTTGGCCATCACAAACAGCTTTATATGCATGTGTGTCTAATAACTCTGGTTGTCAGGGATGTGTTGAGTTCACAGAACTTTTAGACAAAGTACCCAGTTCAGCAGAATATCTTTTATTTTCCTTTTAGCTAAGGTCTAAAATGACTATAATTCATTACATCAAACAGAGATTCTCAGAAATGGACTTTACTTACGCTTAATTATCTTTAAAAATGTCCTCTATAGTTAGAAAAATTATGAAAGAAAACAAAACCAAAACAAAACACTATTTTCCTTGGATTAGGTCAGAGGTCGGCAACCTTTAAAGGTAAAAGAGACATTTGGGCTCATTTTCTACTGATCAAGACCTAGAAGGAGCCACATAGTCTTACTTTAACCTTTAGGGACCTTTTTTAAACTTTTTTAATATGTATTATGTCTATTTTTTGGCATGAACAAACGCAAAAGCATAAAAAGAACCCAGCATCTTTCAAAACTGTTTTTTTTTATTTAATATGCTTGACAGAAGCTTCCAAAATGAAAGATACTCTGTGCCAAACAGGATCATCTTAGTGCAGCTCTGGACAGATAGTAACCAAATATTGTGCAGCATAAGATAATATGTGCTTTTATCTCATAAAAGATCAAACATTTTACCAAAGTTTTTCTTTTCATATAAAATCTGTTCATTCTGGAGGTAGAGTTGATCAAACAAGACGTCTTCAGGTCAACAGGATGTAAAAACCTACATAGTTTATCATCTATGTGAACCTCAGACATCAATTTATACATTTAACTAATCTAAATGTAATAAATACTAATTAAGTAATCCTTACTTTAAAAATTTGCTGTTATACTTTTCTTTATTTATTTATTTTTCTTTTACCCTCTTTGTCCTCAGCAGTCTTACTCTGCTGGGTTTTGTTATGTTATGTTTGGGGTTGGACCTTGGCAGTAATCTTTTAGAAAATACACTTAGCTCTTCCTTTAGAAAATGTAGCTTTCAAATATATACAATGACCGAATTTTAAAAAAGGGATATTTTTCTATAAATTGCAACTTTAACGTCTTTACTTTTGATAGAAGCAGATAAAAGTTCCTTTCAAAATAAAATAGAGTGTGTAAAACAAGATCCTCCTGCTGCAGCAGATTTTGAATTTAAAATTCAAGAAAACAAAGTCAAATATGACATTTTCCTTCATTATCACAACAACTATAGATACTAGGGTGCAGCATATTTTAGAATGTGCTCAACTCAACTAACTAATTTAATATTTATTAAAATTGTTAGCTGCTTCAATGTCCAAATTGACACACCAGATAAATCTGGCCTTTTGTGGAGGAAGCTCAAATTTGCTACCACGGGGTCCCCTCCTTCAGAAAAGAACATTTGCCAGGAGAAAGATCCAGAAATGGCAGCCATTTTTAAAGATGGCAGCCACACAGTTGCTACAAACACATGTGATTTTTTGCCTGTCTCTGCATATATCTCATATAAATGTTACATTTGGGGATTTTCTCCTGACAAACTCTGAAACAGTGGTCTTACAGCTACAAATACAACAAATTTGGTGCTTTCACACAAAATGCATTTTGATAACCACTTTCACTAAGACAAGCAACCTGAAGGTGCTTTCACACCGAATGCGATTCGAGCGACAAATTCGCTGCCTGACACCATGGCTGCATGTGGGAGGAGCTACCATCTCTCTCTGTGGATATCTCACCTCCATGTTTGGGTTTTGAATATTATTGAAAGATTTTCCCGGTACAGGGGGCTGTGACTGTATGACAGTCACTTCCTCTGTGTTTCTGTGTCTCTGTGGCTGAGCTTTAAGGATCACTGTCTATTATTAATCTGAAGGAGTGGAGGTAAAATTAGGAGACCCTTTTCCTTTTTTTAATGTCTCGATGAAACCCGACCTGGCAGCCTCCACAGCGTCTCTCTATCTGCCAGCATATCAAGTGAGTGAGCTCCGCCGCGTAGGTGAAAGCCGGCGATCTGTCCAGAGTCTATCCCACCTTCACCCCAAAGTAGCTGGATGAGCTCTGAGAACCTTCGGCTCAAACAGGTAAAGGAAAAAGATGAAAGTTCAGAACAAAAACACTCGCTTTAGATCAATATTCTACCCACTGATCGGGTCACTGAAAACGTCACGTGCCCAAAGCCGAGTTCCTGATTGGCTGATGCGACGCAGCGACCTGTCAAACTTCAGGTATTTACATTTTGGCTGTGCTGCCCAATGCGCTCCTCGTTGCTCAAGTCGCACTTCAGTTCGCCTCAGAGCGCTCCTGTACCATTGATCAACATTGGAGCTCTCCGCCTCTGCTGCGTGAATTGCGTTCGGTGTGAATGCACCTTGAGAGTTCACCTTCATTGAAACTGCAACCCCTGGCAGATTATCTACCCATCAACACACTCTGAGTCCTGTGAATTCCTGTTTCCTCACTCTTTCTCTGTTTCCAGAGAAGAGGCTGGAGCAGCTGCTTTAAGACCCACTCTGATGAAATGGTGTTTTTGGTGTTTTTAACATTTTCTTGTGGAATTTCTTCCAGGATGCAGGACATATATAAAGACAATTGAGTTTTAAATTGCATTTCTAATTTTTTTTTCAAATCGTGAATCAAATCCAGACGCAAAATGCTTTGTAAAAAAAGCTTGTCGTTATTGCATAGAAGCTATAAATAGACAAATAGATCCATGAACGTCTTTGTTTTCCTCATCGGAGCTGGAATCTGGATCAGAAATGTATGACTGGATAGAAATGATATTGATCACCTGTTATTACACTGGTAATGTTGGCTTGGGGAAGTGAGGGACTGTAGGCTTACGGGAGAGCAAGTAAACGGATGGGTGATGGGAAGTGGGGGCGGAGTACCCCATGCAAACAGTCCCACCTAGAACTCATTTCTGATGAACCCCTTGTTTTTCTGCAGAAACGTTGTTCTAGAAAAACGTTTTTTTAAATTTATCCTAAAAACATCACAATAAAAAAACTACTGAGAACACTTTGAAAATAGATCAACAGATGATCAGACTTGAACATGTGGGATCTTCAAATGTGCCCCCAACAGAGGGCGCTGTAAGCTCAGGAGAAAGTACACCTGCCTGCGTTTTAACTGTCCCAGAGATTCTACTGTCTGCAGATGCATCAAACGATGCTCCAGCTGCAGGTAAACCTCTGTTCCACCTGGAGCTGCAGGTTCTTCTCCTTCAGATCCGTCAGACTGTGACTTACGTGAAGCCAGATCCCTCAAAGGAAAACAATGAGAATGTTCTTTATGTCAGAACATTCCAGGAAAAGTGTAGATGCTGGGATCCATGCTGAGCCGCTGAGATACTGAGACATGAAGCCTTCCTCTCACAGGTCAGGGGCTGGTTCATGAAGATTCATTTCTTCATGAAATTGGAACTCAGCTCAGTGCAGGGATGTCAGGATGAGGGCGTCCAGCCTCAGCAGGAGGGCAGCAGAAGAGGCTCCAACCAGCAGCAGCTTTGAACATCTCACGTTTGTTTGAGAGTGACCTTCAAAACTCACAGTTCAAACCTGCAGTTTGTTTCTTTAGACGCACATCGGTCTGTCCTGTAGGTGAAAGGTCAGACGGCCTGGTGCAAACGGCTGACGTCCGCCTCGGTGTTTGTTCAGGTGAGAGCGTCTAAAAGAGAGAGAGAGATCCACATAAAGTTAATCTTTAGAGTCGGCCGTGAAATGCATCACAATTGAGTTGGGAGAGAGACACAGACCCTCAGCAGAGAAACAGAAGAAGGTCTCAGCAGCAGGATCGTCCAGCTTCATCTTCCTCACCGTCTTCCTCGTCCTCCATCATGTCGATTCTTCCTCTGCGCCGTAAAATGCTGCAGCAGGTCTGGAGGCTGAGAGGCGTCTTCATCCTGGTGTGCAGCCCGTTCCTGCTGCTGCCCATGGCAGTCAGCACCCCGGTGAGCCCAAACGCTACTGCACCCTCCACATGACAACTAACCAGCTTACCTGACAAACCGGTAACCTATAGTAACCCAATGATTCACGAGTTATATCGTCACCTGCAGCCAACAGTTTAACTATTGTTAAAGCCACCAGGTTTGTTAAACTGTTGCTGGAATTTCAGGGTCGTCTGGTGATAAGTGGACTAAACCTCAGTTCAGTTTTACTGAAGGATTATCTGTGAGTAAAGATGATCAACCACGAAAATCCAGATTATATGCAGTCAAAAGTGACATATAAAGCTTGCATTTTATTGGTTCACTGACAAACTTTGTTGATTAAAGTTTAATGTTTATTTAAACTTGTTACAGATTAGCTTGTATAAAGAACTGAGTTAGTTGACATTTCAGTTAACACATGGGGACCTGATCAAGACAGAAACTAACCACTGGGGTTAACAACAATGACAGTTTAGAAGGTTAGCTGAGCGTTTACCGGAACAAACCTTAATTTTGCTCTTCTACGCTTCAGATTACAGCAGGAGCTGCTTAAACACTAAGGGTGTGCAAAAATCTTGATATTGCGATATCTAGTCCTGCAACTGATTCTCGATGGGGTCTCACCAAGTTTTCATTTGAAGAGGCTGTTGGTCAGGGATCACCAAACTTTTTCTTGAGAGGGCCACATAACTGTTTTCTTCTCTGATGAGGGGGGGGGGTTTGTAGGTTAACAGAAAAAGTGAAACAACCACAGCCTAAACGAGAACATTTATGGTTTTCCACAAAGCCACACATAGCCAAATTATACAAAATTATTTTCTGTAATCTTTCCAGAAAAAAATAATAATAAAATAGCATAGCATTACCTGTGATAGATTAATACCTGAAGATGCTTAAATTGATTGCTAAAAACACTGAAGCTAAATAAGATTTTAGCGAAGTGCCAAATTAACCGGAAAAGTTTAAAAAATGTTTAATTAGCCAACAACTAGCATGTAGCTGAAATATTAGTTAAACTTCAAAATAGCCTAAAAACCAAAAAGTCTAAATTAGCCAAAACAGCTAGCATGTAGCTGAAATATTAGCTTAATGCCAAATTAGCCTAAAACACTGGAAAAATGTCTAATTTAGCCAAAACAGTTTGGGGGGGCTGGGGCAAATATGGAGGAGGGCCGTATCCAGCATTTGGGCTGAAATTTGGGGGCCCCTGAAATCTACTGGAATGACGTTGATCGTTTTAACGATAGAAATTCTACGGTAAATAAAAAGTTAAAGGGTTAAATGTCATCATCCAATCAGTGATATCCCATAAACCTGCCACGTCTGGTTTCTTATTGTGCTTCATTTGACAACATTTCATTATGATACAGGCATTTACTGTTGTTTTTCAAAATTATTATTATTATGTAGTTTAATTTTTTTTAAATGATCTTTTGGTTTCTGGAATTTAGTTTGGTTTTCTAAATTGTGATGTTGCTTTTTTTAATACTAGTTTTGATTTTTGGAATTGTGATGATCATTATGCTTCTGCGATTGGCACTTCAGGGCCTCCGTATGCGTGTCCTTTGATGGCCTCGTCTAGTCAAAAGGACATACACACAGACGGTCTGTTACTGGCTCTTTAATAATGAGACTAAACTAAACTTTCAAAAGATTTTTAATGTGAAATCCCAGCAGCCTCAGCTGCATCACACCCACACAAAGCTCACCTTTAAGATGTGAACAGGTGAGTTATATTACCTGTGATCACCACACCCTATAAGCTCAAGGTGAGAAAATCGCTGTCTAATTTCTGGGCAATTCACTACAACCAAAGGACAACTTTAAATCTGCTAAAGTCTGGTATAGTCACCTTGGATTCCTTTAACCTTTGACCTCAGGAAAAACTACCCTTTACTACTTTATTTAAGACTGAACATCAACAAAAAGCAAATAAGACCTAAAATATGAAAATGTTTGGACTCTTTCATTGGAGTACTTTCTATTGTTTTTATTAATTTCTTCAACATTTTAGTCAGATATCTGGATATACAAGAGATTTAAAATAAGTTTACGTTTTTATCTGCTTAAATTCTTAGTGATAAATGTCATCAAATGTGACTTCAATGAATACTTTGATAATAATGTGAACTAGTTGTTCTTAAACTTTGGCTTCTCAGCCAAAACTTTGACATCAAACGTTCTCTCAAAGGAGTGTCACTGACTCAAGAATAAACCAGGATGGAGTGAAGTGAAGGTTTTTGCTCTGAAGTGCAGCAGAAACAGGGATGTAGTTTCACGTCAAAGGCTCCTGAATGAACCCTCTTGTGAAACGACGGTGGTGTCATGCAGATGAGCAGCAGCTGCTGTTTGAACGACAACTGTCATTCACAGTTTTCAGTCACTGATTGACCACGGAGTGGAAGGATGACATCGTTTTCTGAGAAGAGTCGGAAAAACAATTCAGAGGCTGGAACAACCAAACAGCCGTCTGTCACAAGGATTCTCAGAGTTTCTGTTCCTTTTTAGGATTTCTATGTCGAACTGTCAGTTTTCTGTCAGTCAGGAATCTCTGGAAATGTGATTTTGTCCAACAACAAACCAAGAAACATGGTTGAAAACCTTTCCATGACTTCATGCTCTTTCAGGCACATTTTAGGGTCATTTCACAACATTTGTGCCCTTCTGACCTTATCTACAGAGCAACACAACAATCGTAAAGTAAATGACTTAATTAAAAAAAAGCATTTTGGACTAATACATATTCACTTTTCACTAATCAAATGTGAAAATCTTAAATATTGTGTTTTTTGAAATAAACTATTTTCTACCCTTTCCGTTATTGGGCCTCTCATATGTCTTATCTTACGAGACACTGAGCGAATATGAAGCGAAGGTTGATTCCACCGTCAGGCCATCCTCAGCAGAGAACGAGTGAAAGGTCACTCACCTGACAGACCACGTGAAGAACGTGCATGTCACATCAGCAGCATCCAAGTTCACAGCAGGAATCAGGTATTTGTGTTTGTTTTGGAAGAGGAGCTGTGTGAGAGTTTGAGTCTGAATGCTGAACTCCAATCAAAGTTTCCCAGAAAGCCACGACTCGTGCACGCTCCTGCTGCGCTCACAAGCCTGTAACTGACAGACGTTTGCACTGGACTGACTGATTCTGGACTGCAGAACAGATCTGATTCTGTCAAATCTGTTCTGCAGATTTCCTACACATCCATGTTAGCAGCTGGAGGCAGCCAGAGCAGAGAAGCTGAACCAGCAACCTCCAACCCTGCCTCTCCAGAGCTCCATGGACGGCTGTTTTTCAGTCAACCTTGTTCCAGTCACTGCTGGTTAGCTGGGTTGAATTTTTGGTTGACTAAACATACCTATACCAAGTTAGGAGGTTTTCCTCCAAATTCTCTAATACTGGTACTTGTGGAAAACCACCCACAAGTACTAGACGCAGGGGTGGCCAACCCTGGTCCTCAAGAGCCTCAACCCTGCCTGTTTTCCAGCTCTCCCTGGACTGATTGATGCTGACAATTGAAATCAGGTGTGTTCAGTCAATCAGGATGTGGAATCATTTACGTCAACTAATCAGCAGGAAGCTGGTCAGGGAGAACTAGAAAACAGGCAGGGTTGAGGCTCCTGAGGACCAGGGTTGGCCACCCCTGTACTAGAGGGTTCGGTGGAAAACCAATGGGGCTGTGGCTCTGATCAGGTCTTTGGAGAGACTGTCTGTGCATCTTGGGGTTTGGCGGGGGGTGTTAATATAAATTATGAAATTAATTGCATTGTTGTTAAAATTACAGTCCTACTTGAGGTTGCGATGGAAGTGAGGTCGTCATTTTCTGTCATCATGCAAAGACTACCTGGAGTATTCTATTGTTTTTTTTGTTTTACTGTGTTTTAATTTGACATTTTTATTAGTTTATTAAGCTCTTCAATTTTGTCCAGTTGTCGTATGCTGCTGGATATGGAAGTGTTTATGACTCATAATTCAAAATAAAAGTCAGTATTGGGAATGTTTTTTCATTTTCACAGTTTACCTGCATTACTTATCTCTTAAATGAAATGAAAAAGCAATTATCAGAACAGCTTTTTGTTTTTCTTGTTCCTCACCGCTCATCCTTGTGACGTAATTAAAATTATAAAGAAAAATCATTTGACATTTCATTTTCAAAAAGTTCTCTGGTAAATTTGTACCAAAATTCAATTGGAAACAGCAAATTTGAAAAAGAAAATGGAATAACCGAGATGCTTTTTCATTTTCACAATATAACTGCATCATTTGTCTCTTAAATAAAATGAAAAGCAATTCTCCAAACGGCCTTTTCATTTTCCTCATCATCACCACTCATTCTGTGACAAAATTAAAGTGACAAAGCCAATGAAAACTGCTTTTTTGTTTTCACATCAAAGTGTCTCATGAATCAGTTCAAGTTAGCAGTTCCACGGAGCGCACCACAATGACGTCAGCGCTCGCTCTTCTGCTTTGGTTTGTGCTGGCGGCAAACGACATGTCATTCTCTTCTACTAATATAGAGAAAAGGAGAATTTGAAAAAGGAAGGAAGAGGAAGAAAACAAGCTCAAAGTGGTGATTTATCTTTACCAATGACGTTTTCATTTCATTTAAGAGACAAGTAATGCAGTTACATTGTGAAAATAAAAAAGCATTTCCAGCATTGACTTTTATTTTGAATTATGAGTCACAAACACTTCCATAGGTGGACAGTTGAGTTTTCTTTGTCTGAGATCATCCATCCATTTTTCAAAATTTGCTCAATCATGTATGGGGTCACATGGTTGCTGGAGCCTATCCACCTACTGTTCAGAGTGAAGGTCAGGATCACGGAGGACAGTTTTTCAATCCATTCCAGTGCCATACAAAAACAGACAACCACACACAAACTCACACCTAAGGGAATGTTTAAGTTACCAATTAACCTATGAAGAAGGTTTTTGGACTTCACACAGAAAGGTCCCAGCTGGGATTTGAATCTGGGCCTTCTCTCTGTAAGGCAAGAGTGCTAACCACTACACCACTGGGCAAGTCTGCCTGGAATTGGTTAACAACGTTTTTATTCCATTCCACTTAATATTAAGGCCCAAACTAAGAAGTAAAGCAAGCATGAACGATGGCAGTAACTGAAGCCCAAACTGGAATGACTGCAAACAGTCTATGAGTCGGCAGTGGACAGTGACACAAACACTAGGGTGTCAAACTCAATCACACCTTAGGTCAAAAAAGATAAATATTTATTAAACACTCTAAAATTAAATTTTTAAAACTTTAAAACTATAACTTTTTGTCATGATTATGAACTAAATATATAGCATTACCTGTGATAATACTAGTGTGAATGCTGTAAGCTGAATGCGGCCTCTGAAAATGCTAGTGCTGATAGCTGAAGATCAAGTCAAGTCAGGTTTATTTGTGAAATATGCTGAATATACAAGATATCAGCAAGATGCTAAAATTGATAAACGCTGAAGATGATAACTGAAAACGCTAAAACTAGTAGCTGAAAACGCTGAAGCTGAGAGCGGAAAATGCTGAAGCTGATAACCAGCTGAAAAAAAAGCTGAATGCCAAATTAGTAAAAAGAACATAAAAACAAAAACATAGGTGAGCCAAAATAGCTATCACGTGCTGAAAAATAGCAAAATTTCAAAATATCGTAAAAAACTGAAAAAAACCTAAATTATCTGAAACAGTTAGCGTGTAGCTGAAATATTAGCTAAACTCCAAAATAGCCTAAAAAAATCTTAGTGAATGCTAAAATAGTCCAAAAAGCTAGAAGAATGCTAATTTTTAAAACTTTAAAACTGTAAATTTTTATTTAATTATGAATAATAAAAAGGCAGGAATATTATTCCAGAATAAATCAACTTAAACCTTAAATAACTTTCACTATTTTACACTCCATATAAATATATTTTGTCAAAATTTTACAAGTTAGAAATGAGAGCAAGATAACATCTGTCCATTCATAATTGGTCAAATAAAATGATCTGGAGGGCCGGATAGAATTACCCCGAGGGCCAGATCCGGCCCCCGGGCCTTGACTTTGACACATGTAAACACAGGCTATCACAGAGAACTGGACTAAAAATAAACCATGGAATTAATGATTTCACAAGTAAGACGTAAACTACGATTAAAAAAACAAGATTGGTGCATCCTTTTCAAAATACTAAACTATTACAGTTACTAAGGAAGGGTTAGGGTTATGTTTATGGTTAGGGTTAAACCACCAAATGTTATGCTGTTTCTGCAGCTCACCACTCCTCCAGGAGAGTGATCAAATCCATAGAAACATTTCACACACCTAGAAGCGTGACAGATAATTGGATTTCAGCTTTAAACTTTATTTTAATTTAAAAATTCAGCCTTGGATGGACTTAAAATACGTACAATCAATGTGCATCTTGGCTGGGTGTATCCTGTGTGACCAACATGAATTTCTATCATTTTTTGTGTTGTTGCACCTAAACACATGCAAATAACATCATCAACAACTAGAAGTTCAGCTAAAGCAGAAGCTAAAACCTAATCTCAATTTAAGATGTAAACCAAACTCCAAACACACAGTGGACGAAAAAATTATGGGCACCCAGCCCCCAGTGGTCATTGGTGAAATTACAACATGTAGGTTGATTTCCTGGCTGCAAATCAAAGAACTGAAAGTGGGGGGGGGGGCATGGACCAAAAACAAAGCTACAACAGAAACTAGTAAGTGAACTAAAACATAAACAACCCAAACGTTAGATGTGTTAACTAAAAAAATAATTTGATGGCTAAATAAGAGTGTAATGAAAATCCTCTGAAGAGACATTAAAGGAGATGTACAGCAGTTTTATCCGTGCAGTCTTTGTTTACATGGAGGCAATTCAAAATTCTATACAGAGATCCAAAGTCTACAGAAACATTATACCATGGGACTGGATAGAAAAGTAAATATTCAGCTGACAGACAGTTCTCATTAAACTCATTTTACTAAAATGTTTTTATGTTATTTTTTGCTACAAAAAAAACGCAATCCAGGTTTCAGACTGTCTACATCTTTGAGTACATACAGACAAAAATCACAATAATAAAATCAAACTGCACTTTTTGCTTCCTATTGAGAAAACTCATGTTAGTCCTGTAATGTATCTAGTTCTCATCTCTGCTGAAAGCAGATGACATTGTGACACTTTCATTTATACCTCGGATTACAAAAAAAAGATTAGAACTTTCTTTTTTCTTCACATATGTTTTTCATGTGTGCAGGAAGCGGCCTGTGCTTACGTCATAGCCCTCATGGCGGTGTATTGGTGCACGGAGGTGCTGCCTCTGGCGGTGACGGCGCTCCTGCCGACCATCCTGTTCCCCATGCTTGGCATCATGGAGTCCAAAGACGTGAGGCTGGAACCACACAGAGATCTCAGTTTGACTGTTTCAGAGTACCCAACCGTCTGACTGTTGCGGCTCAGGTGTGCATGCAGTACCTGAAGGACACCAACATGCTCTTCGTGGGGGGGCTCATGGTGGCTGTGGCCGTGGAGCACTGGAACCTACACAAACGCATCGCACTTAGAGTTCTGCTGCTGGTTGGAGTCCGTCCTGCGCTGTGAGTTCCCATCCATCAGAGTTTGCAGGAGTTTTTGCAGAAGTTTCAAGAGTTTTTTCAGATCAGTCCACACACATGCCAATCAAAATTTGACATGAATAGAGACATGACGTTTCTGGAACCAAACTGTAGATACATTTATTCCAGTATTAGGTTTCTTCCATTCACAACCTCCTATCTCCTGAAACCAGCCCCCGGTGACCATTTAAGGAACTGCAGCACTTGGTCCTTCCAGTTCTGTGCTTTATTCTGCAGATGCAGGGGCTTTGTGTTGCGCCTCCACCTACAAACACATTCCCCTCCCCAACTCGTCACATATTGACGCTTGGTTAAGGGCCCTTCCGCGTTACTTTTTGATGTTTTAGGTGTCCCCAACTCGTTGTTTTTTGACGTAAAGTCAAGGGTCCACAAACCTCAGTATACAGTACTGAATGCATTACCAGATGTGTACTGGTCCTCGGGACGCGTCCAGTACCGGTACCCTAACCTTAGCTCGGTACTGGTTTACTGGTTCACGTCTGGTTCGCGCCCAGTACAGCCTCTGGATTGGCTCGCTACTCTAGCCAGCCGCCCGATGGACAGTGAAGCTCGCTAGATCGCTACAGCAGAACTTGCCAGCTCAATACAGTAGAGCTCGCTACCTAAATACAGCAGAGCCTGCTAGCTCGATAGAGTGGAGCTCACTATCGTGATACAGCGGAGTGCACTAGCTTGAAAAAGCGGAGCTGGCTGGCTCAATACAGCAGAGGTCGCTAGCTCAATACAGCAGAGGTCGCTAGCTCAATACAGTGGAGCTAGCAACAGTGAAGCTCACTACAGCGGAGATTGCTACAGCAGAGCTCACCATCTCGATACAGCAGAGGTCGCTAGCTCAGTACAGCAGAGCTTGCTAGATCAATACAGCAGAGCTCGCAATCTTAATACAGTGAAGCGTGCTAGCTCGCTGCCGTAGAGCTTGCTAGCATGCTACATGTCCACTTGGAGGCTGGCTAGCATATCAAGCCAACCCACTGAGTGCCCACTCAAGCCAAAGTGAGCAAACGCATGTGGGGCCACCACAGAAACTGCAGACAAACCCAATCGGGTTCCACATTTTCTGCCAATTTTTAAACCAAATGGGCCCACTTAGTCTTGCTGACTGGGTAGTACTGAGTTTGGGTACTGTGCAGTATGCGTCACTGTACTGGACTGGTTCTGGTTGGTGACGTTTGATTTAATGGGAACAACCAGTACGTCAAAGAATGACGACTTGGGGACACCCAAAACCTCAAAAAGTGACACGAAGGGGTCCGTGACCCAACGTCAATATGTGACAACTTGGGAGAGAGAATGGGTTAGCATCTATAGACACAGAACCTAACAGAATCTAACAGCCACTGTTGGTCCATTTCACAGGGTTGTTTTTAATTTCTTTTAGCCTTAGTAGAACCGCCTCTCTCACCTTCATGAAAGTGACTGTATCCCTGCATTGAGCAGCCGCTCTGCCAGCTGGTTTGTCAGAGGTTCATTTTTCAAACCTTTCTTTGTACTTTGGGGTAAGATATTTCCTAATGAAATACAAAAAAAATCATTTTTTTTTTAATAAAAGTGACTGCCAAATTAAATGTTCTTGGCCTCAGTTTGCTTCAGCTATAACAACAACAACATTTTGAACACAAAAACTCCACATTTTAGGATCCCAGACCTTTAGGAGACGTTAGCATTTGGATTTCTTTGCACCTCCAAAGATAAACATTTTAAATGTCATATTTAAGTTGCCATTAAAGCTGTAAACTCACAACAGTGAAAACAGTCACTTGTAGATTAATAATTAAATTGAATAATTCAGACCTTAAACCTTAACACTTGGTAACCATAAGGATTCTTCAGTTACTTATTCACTGGATCTTCTGGTAAATGAAAACAGTTGTAGCTTCATAGTCAACCATTAATACCAGTGGAAGATCCTGTGATCACTTACAACAGAGAAAAGCTTTCTCTGAAGTTTGTTCCCAACGAGGTTATTCAAATCAAGAAGGTTTTCTGTTTAGTTTCATTTAACAGAGAGAACATTTTAGAGCCTACAAAACCTAAGTAACAGAGTAACGAGGGTTTCTGTGGTCCACTAACTTTAATTTATTACCAAAATTTGAACTGCAATTCAGTATGTTCCTCCGTTACTGACAAAATAATCTGTTACCTCCAACACTGACTTCAAGACACACCTGCTCTCCACTTACGATGCAGCTGCTCCTCTCTGCAGCCCTCCACGGGTCAACCGCCCATGTGGGTGCATGTGACTAAAGCTTCTGTTCTTTCTGCCTGAACCAGCATTTCATTCCGCGTTTCCTATTGGAGCGTCTGATTGCCCTGTCCTTTTGTCCCCAGCCTGATGCTGGGCTTCATGGGTGTCACAGCCTTCCTGTCCATGTGGATCAGCAACACAGCCACCACTGCCATGATGGTTCCCATTGTCCAGGCCGTCCTGGAGCAGCTCAACGGCAAAGTGGGCCCTGCAGCCTCCTCCAGCAGCCAAAGCCAGTCCCCAACTCTCCAAAAGAAACATCCCGAGACAAGGTCCAGCATACCTCCAACCAGTGAGTCGGGTATTTCAGAAGAAGGTGAGGTGAACCTCAGCAGGAAGCTTAGCTTCAGGTTAGCTGGTGTGATTTTAGAAATGTGGAAACAAATATGAAACTATAGAAAGTCTTTCTGAGTTAAACTCTCAAAGTGATGCAGAGGAGATGAAAAATTAAGAAAAGAATCATCAAATCTTCATCAGACTGAAGGTTTCTTCATGTTAATAAACTTCTTGGAAAAAGAAAAGTTTTAAAGTGATGCTGAAGCAAACCTGCAGCTCATTAAACAATTTATAACTGATCCGACTGATCGGGGTACAGGAAGTGAATGGGGGCATGTATCATCATAATTTAGAGTGAAAACCTCCTTCAATCAGCAAGGATTGAAGATGACACGTGGCCGGGTCTTTCACCATGACAACCATCCCAAACACAATGCCAAGGTAACCGAGTAGTGACTTCACAGGAAGACTTACAGGCTAGTATTTTAGCCTTATGCTAACTATTTTGGCTAAATTAGACATTTTACCAGTTTTTTAGGCTAATTAGCATTTAGCTAATATTTCAACTACATGCTAGCTGTTTTGGCTACCTTTGGCTTTTTTTTATTTTTTTTCGGCTATTTTGAAGTTAAGCTAATATTTCAGCAACATGGTCACTGTTTTGGCCAATTTAGATTTTTTTTTCCTTAATTAGGAATTTCGCTAATGTTTTAGCTAGTTATCAGCCTCAGCATTATCAGCTATCACCTTCAGCGTTTTAGTTACCAATTTAAGCATCTTTAGCTATTATCACTAGCATGTTCAGCAACCACATTCAGCTTACAGCATTCACACTAGCACAATGCTATATATCTTATATATCTAGTTTTTTCATGTTTTGGTATTATTTTTTATGAAGAATACAAAAATGAATTATTTAAAATTTGGCTATGTGTGGCTTTCTGGAAAACCGTAAATGTTTAGGCTGTGATTGTCACACTTTTCCTGTTGGCCTACAAACCGACCCCGGCCCCCATCAAAGAAGAAAACGGTTACGTGGCCCTCACGAGAACAAGTTTAGGACCTCTGCTATAGATGATTGTCTGAAATTATTTATGGAGGGCCATGAGATGAGAAGATAGTCCACAAATTTCCAAGCTCCTAAGATTTCTAACAAACAAGAGGAAAATCTTCTGCTCTGAAACCTGCATGAATCTTTGAAGCCATGATCTAAAGATGTGATAAATATGATCTGATCTGGGTTTAATCCTGAATGTTCCTCCAGCTGTGAGAGGACAGGTGCAGACGCCAGGCAGTTCAGAAGAAACCAAACTGTCACCTGGGCAGGAAGTGATGTCACAGGACCCCAAAGATGAAGAGGCTGTAAAACCAACACCTCAAGACAAACCCCCATCAGACCACAGCAGAGCAGGTTAGTCCACAGAGAACCGAGAAGCTCAGGACAGACGGCGTTCAGCAGCGGCTTCTGCTCTCAACAGAAGGTTCTAATGTAAATCAGAATCCTCTTTAATGAAACATCGGGAAGTTGAATGTTCAGGTGAATAATAACTGAGATCACGGAGATATTTACGTAATTATCAAAGAATAAAGACAATTTCCATTCTGACATGTTTGTAAAATTCCTTTTGGATAATATTAAAAGTGACAATGTGGCATAAAAGCTTCAAAACTTTAATGAAAAAGAAGCATGTCATTAAGTTCACACAGACAGGTGAGCCGTCTCACCTGTAATCCAGAGTCAGAGTGGTGCTGTAACTCAGAGAGCAGGACGCAGACTGTTGGTTAAGGGTTCAATACCCAGGTCTGTGGGTCACTGTGTTCTTGAGCAGGGAGACTTTTATCCTCCCAGTTAAAAAAACCTTCAAAAGCAGTGAGACGATGCTGACCCTCTCCCCTCTGGTGACAGTGGTCCTGAACCTGGGAAACGCCGGCACCGACACGGAGCTGGAAGAACTCACCGACGAGGAAGACGAGACCAGAAGGGTCAGCAAAGGCCTCCTGCTGTGTGTGTGCTATGCTGCCAGCATCGGAGGGATCGCCACCCTGACAGGAACCGGACCAAACCTGGTGCTGGTGGGACAGATGAGCCAGTAAGAACTGAAAACACAAAGATCCAACTTCCTGTTCACTGCTGGTCTCACAAGATGGGACCATTTTATCAGCTTCTGGTTGCTGCTTGAACACAGGAGAGCTTTGGTTCTCACAGCACCAACCAGTGCCCAATTCCACCATCCAGACCCGCCTCCTGCTTCAACCGGGTCAACGTCACCAGCAGCTTTGCTGTCAGGAATGGGTGCGAAAGAACTAAATGTGCTCGAGACAGCTAAAACCCTTGATACATTAACTTGAACATTAAAAAACCACAAATTAATGGAGCAAAAGTGAGACGAAATTGATGACCTGACGGAAACTCAGACGCTTAGATACACTGAAGGTGATAAACTAAAAGAAGATCGTCAACAGAACCAGATGGGTCAGACAGGACGACAAACACAAATCCTACATGATGAACCAAGAAAACAGCATCTTAGTCTAACTCCATCCTGCTGAGTCTCCAGCTTAATGAAAAAGCTGAAATGAATGACGTTTACGTGATAGAAACTAACAGATCCTCATGTCCATCGCAGACTCTTCCCACAGAACGGTGATGTCATCAACTTTGCATCGTGGTTTGTGTTCGCCTTCCCCACCATGGTGCTGATGCTGGCGCTGGCCTGGTTCTGGCTGCAGTTCCTCTACATCGGCAGCAAGTGAGTCTATTCTTCAAAGGAAGGCTGGAGATGTTGTGACCATGGTGACGTCCTTCAGCTCTGCTTTCTCCGCTGCAGCCTGTGGAGCATGTGGGGCTGTGGTTCGGTCCCGTCTGAGAAAGAGAAGGCGGCATACGAGGTGATCAGGGAGGAGTACGACCGACTGGGGCCCATGAGCTACGGCGAGGGCAGCGTCTTGGCGCTCTTCGTCCTTATGGTGGTGCTGTGGTTCACCCGAGATCCCCGTTTCATGGATGGCTGGGCCACCCACACCTTCAACGCCAACGCTGAGTGAGTAGACGCTGGCTGCAGGTTGAAGCTGATCTTCATCCAAGAGAAGAAATAACTCATTTTTTCAGATTTTGAGTCAATATTCTGAACAGGACCACATGAGGATCAATCAGAGTCTCATCTGTGTAGAAACCATTGACTGTAGAACAGACCTGGACGGACTGAGTGTCACATTGTCTATAAAAAATGGCTCACTTTCTGCTCCCAACAGATGAACTTGATTCAGTCGCCATCTTTTGCGATGCAGTCTGAGTAAAAACTATCACCAATCAGGAGTGAGCTTGTTGCAAGGCCACGCCCCTACCAGCTGAAAGAGGTTAAGAGAATCTGTCAATCAAATGTAAATACGTTTAAAAAAAAAAGAACTAATATAAATAAATGAGGATTATAAAAAAAAACGTGTTAAAAGTGAGAGATAAAACAGGTTTGGAAAATGGATGGATGGATGTTAAAAAAAAAAAAGCATCAGATCAAGAATGGTTATTCTGACCAATAGAAGTTACTGAGTGACAGCTGCTTATTTCTCTATAGAAGTTGGCTTCTTGGAATCAGTGGTTACTTCCTGTTTGGAACACAAAGCGGGAGTCCAGTTCCTATGTACTGTCAATGGCAGAAGCAGCCTTTATCTCGGTCCAGCATGAATGTGTGGTCTCACATCTTACAAACATTTGTAAAACTATAGTTTTCTTGTTCTGCTGCTCCACCTGTTTCTCAGGGTGTTTTCTGTCATCATATTTACTATGTATAAATTAACAGGCTTCAGACAGGTGTAAAGAAAAACCTGGAAATCTTGTGAGCTCAGAAAGGGGTGGGGCTTGTGGCAAGGGTTCACAGGGCTCAGATGACCCCAGACTTGAACTAAAAATGCATAAACATGAGCCTTCATGGCAAAAAGTTAAAGAAAAAAAATACTAATGAGCAATAGATGATGGTTCTTCAGATGTGTTTTGCATTAAACAGTCTTGTGGTTTTATATTAGAACAGGAAATCTGTGAAACAATTTTTTTCATATTGTTGACACATTTTTTTGGTTGATTAATCTCTGGAGAGCCGCCGTCCACATCATTTTTATTGTCAATAAACGTCATTTTTTGGATTATTGTACCACAGTAATGAATTCTGCTTAACTGGGGCCTGTGACTATAGGAAATAATAAATCATATCTTACAAGAGCTCAGGTTTTGAGAGGATAAAAAACATTTTTTTTTTTTTCGAGGACATTTGCTCATGTCTCTGCATCACCTCGGATGGTTTTAGATAGGTCCTGGATGCAGGTGAGACAGCATAAGGAAAGCCTCAGAGGGTTTTATCCTCAGCTTTTTTTTTTTTTGAGAAGAGGTTTGTCTCTTGTTTTATTTGGACAAATTCAGAAAGCGACCTTTAGGAGTTTTGAGCCAACATGTGAGCGTCTGCCTGTCCAGCAGAAGTGCTGCTATGAATAAATCTGTCCCACTGAAGTGGTGAGATTTGGAAACTCTGATGCATGAATGAACTCAACCTGCACTTTGCTGCAGGCAGCAGGTCATGAGCTGTGAACAAACAGGAACCAGAGGTGAGGAACAAACACTGGAAACGTGTCCTGGGTACAAATGTCCGGGTCTGACGGTGTGGACACAGGTCAGCCTGGGGGGTCGCTTTCATGTTTTAGCAAGATCTTATCAACCAGAACTAGGTCAGTGTGCAAATCTGCACCACAAACAGTTCAGTTTAATTCACCCTCAATTCTTCAACCAGCCACAGAGCATAAACATAAAAATTCAGTGACAGATTTCAGGGAGAACAAGGAAGAGCTTGAATTTCGGGCTAAGAAAACTCTGCGAAGCCGTAACCTTTGTTTCTCTGAGAATCAGTGGAACAAGACAGACCCAAAGTCCATAAACGCTCAACAAAGCCTCAATAACACGAGCAGTCCAAAGAAGATCCACGGATTGAGAGGAAATCCCAGGAAAGCAGCGACCCCATTACCAGGTCACTGACTGAGGGTTCTGATCCGGATGAAAGTCGATCTCTGGGAAACCGTGATAGAAATCTGCTGATGTTTCAGCAACAGAATCACTGCAGAAACATCACCAACAAGTGAAACTGAAGGCTGAAGTGGGACGAAGGAAAACTGACCAGAGTTTACCCTTAAAGGGTAACAAACCCTAGATCAACTTTTTTTGTCTGTTGACCCCTATAAATGACCCCTTTTAAAATTCTGTCTGTTGGTCATTGCCAAATTTTTCGACAAATTAAAATAAACTTGTTTAATTCTTGTAAATGTGGTAAAAAAAAACGTCTATGTGCTGCCCCCTACAGGATGAATCGAGGTGTTACTGTTGAATTTCGTGACTACTCAAATCATTTAAGTCCCACATCATTTCAGAAGTTCCAAGTCTTTGGAGCTAAACTAGGGAAATAAAACGAAAGAAAAATACTGGCTCTTGGTCAAAAAGTTTGAAATTTAAAATTTTAGTTTTAAAATCTAAAAACGAAACATTTGAAGCTGAAAATAAGTTTATTTTGGAATAGCAAAAAGTGTCTAAGTGTATCTTAATTTTTGTTTTTTGTTCAGACACCAAAACACAATATTTTTTTTCAATTTGTTTCATTTGCGTTTCAAATAATACTAACCCAATTTAGCTCCATACACGTCATGATCTGCAGCTCCGTAATGAGAACAGTCCAGTTCCCCAGCCCCACCCCTCTAAAGGGATCATCACATTTTGGTCAGCCTCCAACTTCCCTGTTTGGTTACCCTCTAAGAAACGAGGGAAACATGCTCTGGACTGAAGCAAAGTGAGTTTAGTTGGCCTTGTTTACCTACAAAATACATTCACCTCAATGTGTTTAAAATAAAATCAGCCTCCTCCACTCTCAAACAGCTGCCATGAATAGAAAATGAATAAACACTGAAAAGGTTTCTGACACCAGCCTGTGCGTATTTACGTATAATCTTATGGGGCGGGCCGGCCAAAATTAAAATATATCTGAATTTTTACAGGTCGCCGTGTCATTTCTACCAATCAGGAGCTCAGCTTTTGGCACGAGACGTTTTCAGGGATCGAGGAGAATATTAATCCAAAGTTAGCTTTTTTGTCCTGAACTTTCACCTTTTTTCTTAACCCAAGCTGTGCAATAAATACATTTTATTTCTGTCTTTATTTATGTCTTCTATATTTTCTAAGTGAGATATCCACAGACACTGTTCCTTAGAGCAATCATCCTAAATCCATTAGCTGGTAGCTCCTCCCACATTCGGCCGCTGCGTAAAGCTTAGAAACACATTTTTTGACAGGCAACAAGCAGCAAATTTGTCTTGCGGCGGAAGAGGAGTGGGGCAGCCCAGTTTGTTGCGTAAATCGCGTTCAGTGTGACTGCACCTTTAGGTGTGCTGAGGTTTTTAATTTCTATCTTTGTAAAACTGCTGCAGTGTCTACTGGTGGGCAGCAGGGGCTGCATCTGATGAAGTTCAGCTTGTGACCTCATGACCCCGCAATGCAGTTTTTTCTCCACTGAAGGTCAGGCGGATTTTTCATCAGTTAACTCTATAACATCTGAGGCGTCGCCGGTGACCCTTAAAAACAAAATCTTTAACATACTGTAACTTTTTGTCGAGCCGTTTTTCTCTTTCAGAATCTACTGGAATCCTATTAGCGGTTGAAAAGTTACAGTAAATGAAAGAACACAAACACTGGAACTCCGGTGTTAAAGGGTTAATGACTCACCCTGTTTTCATGAAAGAGGACTTTCTGATAAGAATAGATGTGCAATCTTTGTTCACAGAGGGAAGTCCTCGCTTGGAATCCGGTTCAAATGTTCAGAGCTGGATTTGGACGTGTTCCCATCTGTTTCAGGGTCAGATTTTGAGCAAACAACCACCGCTCCATCACCACAAACTCTTCGTCATCCACAAGGAGTTTCACAACATCTCTTTATGTGTATCAAATGGAAGTTTCTAGAACCCTGGAAACAGAAGTTCAAGATTTAACTTGACTCTCTTCTGCTCTTTATTACCCTGGATCTACACTGTTTTGTTGGAAACTGTAAAGCTGATGTTTACCTGCAGCTAAGCTTAGCTAAGTCTTGTTGACTTTTTGACCTTAAAACTCTCCATCAAGTGTTTGTTGACTTTGGAAGAAAAAGGAAACTCAACCAGACGAAAGAAAGCTCTGTTTCCATCTGAGCTGCAGGGTCTGAAGTGGATTGCTGGATGCCGATTGGCTCAGACAGAACAGGAAGTGAGATGGTGTCTGTGTGCAGGTTCGTCACGGACGCCACCGTGTCGTTGTTTGTGTCCATGCTGCTGTTCGTCCTGCCCTCAGAGCCGCCGCTGTACCTCTGCTGCTGGAAGAGCTGCGACTCAGGTGAGCAGCGCTGCAGCCGAGTGGCACTCCGCCTCCAACAGGTTCAGACAGGTTATTGTGTCTCTGTCCAATCAGAGAGCCAGGCTTCTCCAGGCCCCGCCCCTCCTCTGCTCACCTGGCAGGTGACTCAAAAGAAGATGCCCTGGAACATCGTGCTGCTGCTGGGAGGCGGTTTTGCTCTGGCCAAAGGAAGCGAGGTGAAGCTTTTCTTTCATTGCTCCATCCTGCTGATACAAGGTTACTAAATTAGCATTTAATTAATTTAGATTAGTTAAGCTCATAAATTTATGTCTGAGGTGCACCTCAAAGATAAACTATGTAAAGGTTTTTACATCCTTGAAGACTTGTAGAGGTCTTGTTTGCTCTAGCCGTCCTCCAGAACACAGCGATTTCAAACACTAAGCAAAAGTCTGATCCCTGACGAGTTTATGCTGATCAGAGCTGCACTGTGATGATCCGGTCTGGCACAAGGCGTCTTTTATTTTGAAAGGAAATCATGTAAGCTTCTATTAAACGTAAAAGATGATTTCACATAAATCATATTTCTGTTTTTATTCATGCCATAAAAGAAGCATGCCAGGTTTGGGCTGCCAAGGCACTCGCCTTCGACTGCCACCCAAACCACATTGCACCGCCCCCTACTGAGCCCTCCTGCAGGTGGTGGGAACCTCAAATCCATGAACAACAGTGCAGTTCTGTCCTGGTCTTAGAACAGTGGACCAGCTCTACACCCTCTTCAGGGTGCTGGAGGGTTTGTGGGAGTTCGCTCATCCAGTCCATGTGTGTTTTGTGGATTTGGAGAAGGTGTTGGACCACGTTCCCTATGGTGTCCTATGGAGGGTGCTCTTAGAGTACGGGGTCCGGTCTCTGTATGACTGGAGCAGGAACCAGTTGAGGTGGCTCTGGCATCTGGTCCGGATGCCTCCTGGACGCCTCCCTGGAGAAGTGTTCCCAGCATGTCCCACTAGGTGGAGGCCCCGGGGAAGATCCAGGACACACTGGAGAGACTACGCCTCTCGGCTGGCCTGGGATTGTCTCGGGGTCCCCCCAGAGGATCTGGAGGAAGTGGCTGGGGAAAGAGAACTCTGGGTATCTTTGCTTAGACTGCTGCCCTCACGACCCGGTCCTGTATGAGCAGAAAAAGATGAATGGATGGATGGAAAAGAAGCATAATTCATATTTATTATTTAAAAAATACATTGTAATGAATGCACAGTAGTATCTTCTTCTGGGTGACTTTGATCAGTACAAAACAAGCCCAAATGACTATTTTACTGTTAAATGGTAAATGGCGTATACTTGTTTAGCGTTTTCTACCCTCCTTCGAGGGCCCAAAGCGCTTCACAGTCACAGACCCATTCACACATTCACACACACATTCACACACTGGTGGTGGCTCCGCTGCCGAACACTGGCGCCAACCTCCCACCAGAGGCAATTCGGGGTTCAGTGTCTTGCCCAAGGACACTTCGACACATGGGCGGGCAAGGCGGAGTCGAACCAGCTCACTTCTGATCGGGAGTTGACCGCCCTACCGCTGCACCACGGTCGCCCGGTTAAAGGTTGCAGAGCCCTGATCCGGACTTAGTCTGCTTAATTTGGTCCGGATCGAGTCTTGTACTTTGTGCTTGGTCCGTATTCAGGCAACCAGACCTTTTTGTTCTGAACAAAAGCTGGTTAAAAAAAAAAAAACATGTGACCAAACATCTCCTCAGTCATTGGCCAGGATTTATGATGGCGAAGCAAGGCAACAACCACATCTCAGTCAGTTGGTGTGTCTCATTGGTTGCTACACTGTTTACATGCCATAATGCCTGGCGTCAGTGCCCGTTTTGGTTCAGTTGTTCCACTCCGAGCACGGAGCGTACTCAAACTTAGAGAGAACTGGAGCTCAGTCCCATTGGTAACAAACTAAAACCACCTTGAAAGATGCATGGGTCAAAGAGCGGCTCCTGGTCTTTGATCAGGGTGTTCAGACTGAAAATGTATTCCAGATTATCGGGGTAAATGAACTCTAGTTCACTTTGAGTGAATCAAATGTTTCCAGTCTGAATAACCTCTTTAAAAACTGTTTTTTCCTGATGAACTTTTTTTATTTTTCATCTGCGGCTGTCAGGTGTCCGGCCTGTCTCATTGGCTCGGTACTCAGATGACCCCGCTGCACTCCATCCCCCCGTGGGCCATCGCCATCATCCTCTGCCTCCTCATCGCCACCTTCACTGAGTGTGCTAGCAACGTCGCCACGGCAACCCTCTTCCTGCCTATTCTCGCCTCCATGGTAGCAGACAAACAAACACTCTCACAAATGAATAATCTGCTGATAATCATCAACAGCAAAAAACACAAGTAAATGGGCAGGGACACTTTTTGCCACCTTTAACTTTATCGTGGTTAAATGTGTAAATAACAACAGAGGCTTTTAATCTGAAGGATCTTGTCTTGTTTCTCTGCAAAGCTACTGTTTCCGTTCACAAACTGTTTTTGGATGTTTGTTTTGTAAACTGTGCTGAGGTCTGTCCCTTCTTGTGCAGTCGCAGTCCATAGGCATGAACCCGCTGTACGTCATGATCCCTTGCACCTTGAGCGCCTCCTTTGCCTTCATGCTGCCAGTGGCCACACCCCCAAACGCCATTGTCTTCTCTTCTGGGTTCCTCAAAGTGTCTGACATGGTGAGTTCTGCTTCTGACCTGAGTTCAGGTCACATGCTGCTTCACTGCTGTCGTGCTGACTGCACTGCGCCCCCTGCAGGCAAAGACAGGCGTGGTCATGAACATCATTGGGATTGGCTGCATCAGTCTGGCCATCAACACCTGGGGGCGTGTCCTGTTCTCTCTAGACTCCTTCCCTTCGTGGGCCAATGTCACCACACCAGAGTAGAGCCAACAACCTCCTACCAACCCAGAATATGGTGTTTGAAACACGGACTCAGTTCTTTCAGCTTCTCCAGAGATCCACAAAGTTACTGAGTTATTGAAGGTCAAACCTGCTCAGTCACATTATTTATGAGTGGAAAATAATAGTAGATAACACAAAGAGCAAAAACAATCCACATTTAATATAAACTAGCAAATAAAAACAGAACTTCTGACCTGTCCGGAGTGAACCCCACCTTCACCCAACCAGAGCTATGTTAGGCTCCAACAACCCCGTGACCCAATGAGGGATACAGTGGGTTAAGAAAAGGGACGGACGGATGGATGGATGGATGGATGGATGGATGGATGGCAAATACAAACATTTTAATAATGAAATCTAAATTTCATGCAGATCTATTTGGTTTTGACTTCCCTCACAGAGACTGTGTGCCTACATGACATTTTTAAGTAGAAACTGTAGAGAAGTATAAAAGTATTTACTCAATTTACTGTTCACAAACCTTTTAACCAAAAACGATGGACAAGACTTTACAGTTTTTAATCTAAGTGTCTTTTTAAAGCAGCAGAAGAAACCTTCTCTAAAGTAAAACATGTCTATTGTTCTTAGAGGACAGTGAAGTTCTCAGTGAACCTTCATTTCAGCAGCTCAGTCAGTTCAGAACCAGTTCACTTCAGGAAATGAAGTTTGGGTTGGAGCCTGTTCATGTTTTCTCATAGAAACCAGTTTCTCCGAACTGTGAAGACGTCTTGAGTTGCAGTGGTTTGAATCTGTGGATTATTATGGAGGTTTTCAGTTATATATAAAGCTATTGAGGTATCTGTTTGTGTGTGTTTATGTGTGTATGAATGAGTGTGTTGTGTACATATGTAACTTCCTGTTTTGTACAACCCTGTTGCTAACTCCTTTACTTGTTAATAAAACATTATCACTCAAACATGTAATGAGTGTTATTTTCTCATAGAAAATGGTTTACTTCCAACTCAATTAAATCAATTCTGTCACCAGATTTTTGCGATATGGATGGCTCCATGTTGGAGCGAAACGTCTCAGTGATTAGTCTGAGTCAGTCTGAGTCGTCGTCAGCTGGTTGGAAGGCCACACCCCTATCACATGAAAGCAGGTTCAGAAGAATCTGTCAATCAATATTTCAAATGTTTGACCTGAGACCACCTACTTTTATTGAGGCATCTGATTGGTCAGTTTATAACTTGTGACAAGAAAGAGATTATTATCAAAAAGATGTTCAAGAAAGAATTGCACTAATTCTTGCTCTCTCTAATTAGACTGTCTATGACAGACACACAAAATCACTGCACACAAAAAACACTGTAGCTAGCTGGAATATGTTAAAATAGCTAATTATTTTATTTTAATCTCAAGAATTAAATATTCACTGAAATTATTTTTTTAGCATAATAAAACTATTCCATAGCCAGGACTCAAACCCCGCCATTTGAAATGGAAGGCAGCTTCAGTAACAACTGCATTAACATTTGTTATGTTTCTTACAGCACGGTGGATGATTTGACAGGCATCTCCAGTGTTTGAGGTTTAAAGATTTCCGTTGTTAGGGGTGTAAAAAGACGAAAACAAAACTGTATTATTAATAACGAGTCCCTGGATTTGAGAGTCACTCAAATACAAATGACTTGGGAAACGCCAAGCAACCGACTCGTCCTCCAAATCCTCTCCCGACGTATATAACATTCCCTCTGGATTAATCCAGATTCCTCATCTACGGGATCCTCTATGTATGAACACGCGGTTTTGGTTTCTGCGTGGTGGAAACGTCCAGTCTCTAACGTGAATGTTCTCAAAATGTTAATGAGGAAGTTCTATTTGAACATCCTTCACTTTAAAAGGGGGTGTAGACCCCAGAGAACTCTGAGTTTCCTGAAGGAAATCTGCTCCAGACCAGGTTACGTTCTCAGTTGCCATAGTTATTGATTCTGAGTTCATCTTGGTGAAACGGGTTTGGTTTCACCCACTTTCATTGGTTTAAGTTATCTCAGTTTCTGAAACTGAAAACTCCTGAATTTGGAGTTAACAAACTCAGAGTTTCAACAAAAGCTGCTTCTTGAAATGGGCCCCTGGTTTCTGTCTTGAGTCTCTGAAGTCCTCCAAGATTTCCCTTAAAAACAGGGAGGTCAAACTCCAGGCCTGGAGGTAATTGGTTTTTTCTCTCCATATAATAGAGTAAAAACAAAAGCGAAGATATTCGTGCTTATTTTTACGTTTATTTTCTGTCTTTGTTTTTGTTGTCCGAGTGATGAACAATAAAGTTTTATCATAAAAAAGCCGTAAAGAGGGGAGCGTGTGTCGTAAAGTCGGAAGTGTTTTTGGCCGAGAAGTTCACTTACGGCAGATGAAAGCTAAACAAAGAGCAGCGAAATTAAAGATTTTGGAAACATTTGATCACATTTCAAGATTTTCTGCCCCTTGTTAGAAGTTTTGCTCAGTTTGTGGACACTAAATAGCTTCTGTTCGCGCCGGTACCATGGAAACAGGTTTGTAGCCGATCCTTGTATGTTCGCTTTGGTTGTAATGGGAGGATGAATGTTTTTATTTTGACATGTGAAGAACATTGTTGTTTCAAACGTTTGTTATAGACCGTAGCTGCGTTCATGCGGTCACTATCTCGAGCTCGTGCGTGTTGCTGCCGATATGAACAGCCGATAGGGCTAAAATGATTCGCATTTCAAAGTTATTGTTGTATGTGTTTAACGTGGGGATATTAACGATGTTTTAATTAGTTAACGAAGTTTAAAAGATGTTATTAAATGTGATATTTGCTTGGATTTTTTTTTAAGAGTGAAGCTTTAACAAACCCTGAAATATACATAGCGTATGCCGAAATCAGAATTTAAGCTTTTACTTATTTAACATAATGCATTATTTCAAAATTGTGGTCTAAATTTTCAAACTGTGAACGCTTTTCAACAAAGAAGAGAAACAAAAAAGGGGAAATGACATCACTACAGATGGATTTATAAAGTTCAATTAATGGGAGACTTTGCAGCTGAACACCACCTGAAGCAGACATGCTGCCTTCACTGACACTATCCTGATTCACTGAGCTTAGTGGGCCCCTATTCCAGGGTATAAACAGGTACCAGTTTGTGACTCTGTTTGTGTCAGGTCACACAGTAATAAAACCTTAGATTTTTTTTTTCTGTTGATTATCTGTTTGTGAGGAATGTTTGTGGATGGTCTCTCCTCCACATCTATCAGCGCTGTGTCTGAATTCCCTCCCTGCTCTTTAAAAGACATCATTGATTTCCTGAAATAAAAACCAAAGAAATATGAACATTTTATGAAGAATATTAATCAATTACTGAGTTGTGATGATCAAAACTTGATGGTTGATTTAAAAAAAATACATTTTAGTACATTTTTTTCCCATTAAAAAAATACTTTAAATGCAATGCATTGCTTACATATATTTGCCAATCTAGTGAGCATCAGAGATTTCTGGGAAATTTCCAGGCCACTGGATTTTTAGATTTTTCTTTTTTTAGATTGGGACAGCTCTAGAAAATGGTGAGCGCCCTAATTGATGCACACGGTAGTGAACATTGATTGTATATGAGAACTGGACAGAGCGGGTATAGCGTCACCCATAGAAAATGGTTTACTTCTGACTTCAACAAAAAATGAAGCTGATTTAGTCGCCATTTTTTCGCGACACAGACGTTTCCCATGTTGGAGCCAGTTGACGGTGATTAGTCCAAGTCGGTCTGGGTCACGTTTCTACTGCAGCCACTGTCAGGCTGAAACTGCTTTTTGTTTGATAAATTCCTGTGATTTTTTTTTCTTCCTTCGGTTTACCTCGTCCAGATGTTTCTCTGATGTGATGTTGTCTTTTCTGGTCCAGATGAGCAGGCCCGGCACCGCTTCCAGGCCGAGCTGGAGTTTGTGCAGTGTTTGGCAAACCCGTACTACTTGAACTGTAAGTCTATGGATCTTTGGTTCTTATTCTCAAAGGTGAAGCCAGAAACTGGATTTCTTCACCAGGAAGGTGGAGGATGTTTGATGGAGGCTTGCAATCATTCTATCTACCCAAACCCAACTATTCCATGAAAACCTGTTGTCCTGAGTGAAAAGAATGAGAATGGAATCGAAAATATTATTTTCCATATTATATATTACAACATAGATGTTGTAAAGCATGTTTACTGTGAAGCCTGAGCAGCATCACCTGCACAGGTGTGTGTGTGCATTTAAGGCCTAATCTTTGACCTGCTTGTCTGCAGTTCTGGCTCAGAGGGGCTTCCTGAAGGAGCGACCTTTCATCAACTACCTGAAGTACCTGCTGTACTGGAAGGAGCCCGAGTACTCCAAGTTCCTGAAGTAAGCCGCCTTTTTCTTCCCTCTCAACCCAGAACTGCTTCTGTGGAGCTCGCAGGTCCAGAAAGCGGGTGCTGCGGTCTTGTCCGGGATGATGCAGTTCCTATAACTGTCTGGACCTCCTTTACTGCCTGCATTTATGGTTGTTAGTGGGGGTTCAGGAAATTAAAAAGTATTTATGAAAGCTTTTATTAAACTAGAGGTGTTGCATCATTTGAAAGTGAATACCAGAATAGTCCAAAAAGCCATCAGAATGACAATTTTTAAAACTTTACAACTGTAACTTTTTAACATAAATTTGAATAATAAAATACAGGAATATTATTCCAGAATAAATCAACTTAAACCTTAAATAACTTTCAATATTTGACTCTATTAAAATATATTTTAAATTATACAAGTTAAAAATAAGTGCAAGATAACGATAAAATAAAATGATCTGGAGGGCTGGATCCCTCCCAAGTCTTGACTTTGACACATGTGACTTGGTTCCTTTGGCCTGCAGGTTTCTGACCCATCTCTTTGGCGCCCCCTGCAGGTACCCCCACTGCCTGCACATGCTGGAGCTGCTGCAGTACGAGCACTTCAGGAAGGAGCAGGTCAACGCTCAGTGCGCCAAGTTCATCGATGAGCAGCAGCTGCTGCACTGGCAGCATTACTCCCGCAAACGCACGCGGCTGCAGCAGGCGCTGGCCGAGCAGCAGCAGGCGCAGCAGCCGCCGCAGCCACATGGCAACACCGCCGCGAAGTGAAAATGGAGGAGCTCCAGATAAAGATTTTTCTTCAACATTGTATTTTCTGAAATCAGGCTGCGATGAATGGAATTCACAGCAGAACTTTCAGAGACCTGGACAGACTGTTCCTGTATCAGACTGCAGTCAGGATCCAACCTGGAGACTTATCATGAACATTAAGGGAAATATTGATTCTGAAGATTGTTCTTTACAAAAATAAACTTTTTATTGTCTGCTCTACTTCATGTTTTGATGCCTAAATATTTCTAAAGATTGACTTTTACACCCACCTAATATTAACGCTATAACAATTATTTTATTCAGCAGTTCAATCTGTCGGAGGCCAGTTGTTAATCAAATTGAACTGAACTATAACATTAAAAAATGTATCAAAGTAAAATAAATCAATGATGATCAATATTGGGAACCACCATTTGAATTGAGGCACAGTGGATTATTTTGCTGTGACATAAAAATGACTGAGTTCCATGACAGAGGAAAACACATGAAATGGTAAACGGTGTATGTTAAGTTAGAACTTTACTACCTTCTTAGAAGGAACAAAGTACTGTACAGTCACAGGCTCATTCACACTCATGCCGGCTCCGCTGCCAAACACAACACGAGGTGAAGTTGGTTAGATAGTGGACATTCAGCAGACGTTCACTATGCTCATATTTAGGGACTGTCAACACATTTTAGCGTTTTTCTTCAACTGCTTTTATGTTTTTGAACCTTATCAGCCTAAATCACTCAAGAATAGTAAATCTGATTATGCATTATCGGGATAGCACTTCTTTTTTTTGTGTACATTTTTGAGTTTTTCTTTGTTATTTTCAAAGTTACTCCGCCCACTTACTCCAAGTCCCTCTAGAATAATAAAAATGATCAAATACTGTCGGCGACAGCTGTTTATATTGGCTATATAGGCTTTTTCTCATTTTTGTCATTTTTTTGGTGTAAATTTTCACATTTTTCTTCAATAGGCTTTAAATTATCAGACTCTTTTAGCTGAGATCCCTCTCGAATAGTAAAACCAATTAAGCACTATTGGGGACGGTTGATTAGATTCGTTTTTAAGGGCTTTTCTTATTTTTGTATTTTAAAAAGTTTTAGTGAATATTTTTGCGTATTTCTTCATCAGCTTTTACCTCTGGTCCTTATTCCTCCTGGAGTTGTTCCAGGCTTGTCCCACCAGGCACAGACCCAGAGAAAGGCCCAGGACATGCTGGAGGGACTCTGTCTCTCAGCTGGCCTGGGAACATTTGGGTATTCAGTCTTGCTTGCCCGTTGCTCTCTTGTTGTTGCCTTGTTGTCTTTTCCAACTTTTGCATTCAAATCCATGATGATCAGAACATCCTGTCTGGGTGTGAACTTCCCTTCTGCATCCAGCTGCTCATAGAAAAAGTCCACATCTTCTTCCTCGCTGTCATTTCTTTACATTCCTTTACATAAAGGTGGTGATTTCCAAAATTTAAATAATTATTGACCCATTTCAGCAATGTGTAAACGAGGGATCTGCAGCATCCTGTCAGAGACTTCACAGTACGAGCCTCTCGTTGAGACCCGTTGTTCGTTAGTTTTTTTGTTTCCATCTTAGTTCAAAAGGATCAAGTATAAATAATTTTAAGACAAGTGACTCTTGTTAAAATGCTTTTTCTTTGAGTATATTTTTAAAGTTAGCTGCAAAGGTCTTACATTGTAGTAGGAGATTACTTCTGATTCTATTTTTTCTTACAGACATCATTGTAAAATGGGTCTCAACTGATAACTACTGCATGTTTTTTTCTTCCCAAGTAAAAAACAGCAAATTGTTTATTATTTCTCCCTGAGTCACATTGGTTGAAGTTTTGGATCCATTTTAGGTCAGTTAATCGAATCATCATTGTGAATATGCATTGATACATTTCAGCTTCAAATTAGTTTTAGTAAACACAAGCCTAAATCAAAGACTCATTCATATGTATAAATAAATCATACTTATAATACTATTTGTATCTGCTTCATATATTGCTATATTTGTTTTCTTCTCAATCGTTCACTTAAGGCTCCAGAGCTCAGGTTTTATTTTGGAGCGCTTGGATCGGAAGTTGTGATCTTTAACGGGACAGTCGGCGTTTTCTTCACGACACCTCAGCGTCTCCGCTCCCACTGACGGCGCTGCGCCGCGGATCGTGTCCGTTAGGAAAAGACTTCCTACTGGTTTTTTTCCTCCCGCTTTTTGGGTTTGTTTCTTCGTGTTTTCAAACTTAAGTCTTTGGATCTTTGGAAAGGGTAAAGAGCGTTTCATCCACACTTCCTCATGCTTTAAAGTTAATAACTTGGTTTTGTTTACATTTTTCGTAGCATTTTACTCGATGTCTTGAAGTTTGTTGTTTACTCTGAGCATGCGCAGTTTTGGACATTGTTAAAACTGCAACTTCCGATCAGAAGTGACGTGTAACCCCAGACGGTTAGCTCGCGTTTGCTCCAAACACTGTTGTGAAAATATAAAAGTACAGTTATGAAAGGAAGCAGTGCTCTGTTAAATGCTTCAGCCTCGCGCGTCCGTGCAAAGTCCACAGTGCGCCCTCTAACGAGACCGGCGGAAACACGGAGCGGGGCTGATGGGTTCCGCTGGTTGGTTGGTCTTCGTTCTGTGTTCATGGTTGGAGTTCAGATGAAAAGAGTTTCATGTTCCCACATTTTCAGGCCTGAACATTGGAGATGTGAAACGTTGGATCAATCAACAAAAGCTCTGTAATTTGTTGCATTTAAAAAGATTAGTTTTTGATCAAATTAAATGTTTTAGTTCAGTAAACCATCAACCCAAATGTTTAATTTTATGAAAACTAGAAATTTCAAATGTACCAAATGACATAACTTTAACTAACTGATCTAATGTTTCTCTTTGTTTCAGTGCAGCCTTCCTGAAACTCATCGTCCTCACAGACCAGAGAGGAACGCAGGAACCAAGACCCCGAAGAGGGTCAGCAGCAGATGACCTTTGACCTGAAGATCCGGGGCGTTTTTGTGAGGTAGTTCCAGAACGATTCAGCCTAGTCCACATCACTCAAAGGCACATTTTACCAGACAGAAGCTATACTTTACATGGATCACCTGACAGACTGTAACGATTAAACATTAGGAATAAATCAGATCTTTGGACTCAAAGTTTGATTCTTCAGTATTTAAGGGATCCTTTCAGAAACCTAAAGCTGACCTTTGACCTCAATGATGGGGTGTAAAATAAGAGAGGTCCAGATCTTTTCAGATGAGAACCTGTGCACGTTGCTCTGATGATGAACAGGCTTTGGTTTCTTCAGGATTTTACAGCTGTGTTAATGTGATCCATCCGATCAGATAATCCAGGCGTTCCTCTGCACAGGATCTTGTGGTTTCAAGGATACAATCATCTGTTAGTAGACAGAACTCGGTCCAGTCTGAGGGTGGTAGAATCCTGCTGTTCTGTTTTCTGTGGCTTCAGGACCGCCAGTGAACGCCTCGTCGTTGTGACAGGATGCTGCGGGTGGCGGTGGTCGGCGCCGGGGCAGCCGGGCTCTGTGCTGCCAAACACATCCTGTCCTCCCCAAGCAGCTTTGCCCCCCCAGTGGTGTTTGAGGCCACAGGCGGCGTTGGCGGGACCTGGTGCTACACGGAGCACGTGCACGAGGACGGGCGCCCCGTCTTCAGCAGCATGTACCGAGACCTCAGGTGAGC
>NC_050525.1:165554-176159 GCF_002922805.2 Oryzias melastigma | reverse complement strand
ACACACACACACACCTTTGACCTCCTGATTTCTCCTTAGGACCAACCTTCCTAAAGAAGTCATGATGTTCCCCGACTTCCCCTTCGCCTCCCACCTCAGCAGCTTCCTCCCCCACCAGGAGGTTCTGCGGTACCTGGAGAACTACTGCCAGAACCACGGGGTCCAGCCCCACATCCGGGTGAGCCCCCCCTCCACCCAGGAACACCCCATCCCAGATGAAGGTGACTCCAGTCTAAGCTAACGTTCTCCGTGTCAAGTTCAACACGCTGGTGGAACGGGTGAAGCCTGTCGCCATGACAACCGAGGCTGTGAGGGAGAAGACTGTGTGGGAAGTGACATCATCAGACGCATCGGGCCGTCGGAGGGTGGAGACGTTCGACGCCGTGTTGGTGTGCTCGGGGTGAGGCCGCCCGTCATAAGGAGCTGTGGGTCACTCTGACCTGCACCCCCACCCTTCTGACAGGTCAGAGGGGTGGGGGTGCCCCATAAAAAGTTCATAAAATCAAATTAAAAAACAAGGAAATGTAAAAACAACCCAAACCGAAGCTAAAAAGATGAGTTTTAAACTTTTCCTTAAAAAGCGGATTCAGGTTTTCTGTTGAATTTATTTTTTACAGAGCAATAAAAGTAACTTTATTTCTGTGACTATCTGGATTTTATATTTACGGACATGAGATCAAATCCATTTAGATCCCTGACAGAAAACAAACATTCATGATCGTTCAATGACATGAATGATGGAAAACCTCCAGAAAAAAAAGGTTTTTGTGAATTTGTTGCTAGGCTAGAAAACGGTTTCAGAGCATTTTCTGGAGCCGATCTGGTGACTCTGAGCACTCTAAATGTTTATTTTAGTCAGGAAAACCGCTGCAGACTGTCTGTCTAAAAAGTAAAAGAAAACATGAACCTGAGCCGATCTTGCAGACAGTGCAGTCGTGTCCTCGTGTGTCATCTCTGACTGAAGGAGGCACTGCAGATGTTTGTGGGAGCAGCAGAGGAGCTTCACCTCCTGCTCTCCTTCTCCCTCCTGACCCGTAGGCACTACTCAGACCCCCACATCCCGGACCTGCCGGGGATTCAACACTTTAAAGGTTTGTGTTGTGATTCTGTAGCCGTGGACACATTCTGGGCTGTCGGTTGAAGCACCTCAGCAGCTGTGACATGAAGCTGATCCGTCTGCAGGTCAGCTGCTCCACAGCCACTCGTACAGGTACGCAGAGCCGTTCTCAGGTCAGTCCGTGGTGGTTCTAGGAGCCAAAGCGTCTGGTCTGGACATTTCCATCGAACTGGCCAAAGCTGGAGCTCGGGTACTTTCCTGGTTTGGGTTTTCTGCAGAAATGCATGGTGTGCACGAGCTCAGCTGCTGGGTCTGTCATTCCTCTGTGCAGGTGACGCTGAGCCACGGTTATCCTCGCTTCAGCTTTCCTCTTCCGGCCGGGATCCAGCAGGCCAGCTCGGTGGTGGCGGTCCAGGACGACGGCAGCCTTCTTTTCCAGGTGACTGAACGCCACAGCGGCGTCCTGTAGTGCTGATGCTGCTGATGCTGAGTTTACATTTAATCCAGAAAAACCTAACCTGACTCTACCGGAGACCACCAGATGGCAGCAGAGTTCAGCGTCACCCTCAATG
The DNA here is from genome assembly GCF_002922805.2 of Oryzias melastigma. Lineage (NCBI taxonomy): Eukaryota > Metazoa > Chordata > Actinopteri > Beloniformes > Adrianichthyidae > Oryzias > Oryzias melastigma. The sequence continues at coordinate 174,530 of NC_050525.1, read as the reverse complement.
CACCTCCAGATGTTTAAACCTGGTGATTTTTTTGGTTGATCCAGGACGGCTCTTTGGGTCGGGCCGACGTCCTGATGTTCTGCACCGGCTATAACTTCCGGTACCCGTTCCTCGATGCGGCTCAGCTGGGGCTGGAGGTGGAGGATCACCTGGTGACACCTCTTTACCGCTTCATGGTGCCCCCTGCGTTCCCCTCGCTCTTCTTCATCGGCATCTGTAAAATCATCTGCCCCTTCCCTAACTTCAACTGCCAGGTGAGCTGCGCTCTGAGCAAGGTGTGTGTGGGAGGGGCTTCCTCTGAGACCTGACCCCAGACTCCTCCCATCTCTGCAGGTGCAGTTCGCCCTGGCCGTGTTGGACGGCTCCATCTCCTTACCGTCTCGTACACAGATGGAGGACGAGGTTCGGGGGGACCTGCAGAGAAAGCTGGATCGTGGCGTTCAGCGGCGCCACCTGCTGAAGATGGACCAGGACCAGTGGCAGTACTGCGAGGGACTGGCCCGCTCCGCCGGCTTCCCGCCTCTGCCTCCGGTGGTGCGCAGCCTGTACGAGGAGGTGTGGCGGCAGCGGCAGATTCACCCGGAAAACTACCGGAACCTCAACTACAGGCTCGTCAGCGACACCCAGTGGGAGGTGGTGAACTGACCCGGGAGCCAATGAGAGAACAACCTCTTACCTTCCATGTGGGAGGAGCCTTTGTCGCGACAAAGTATTTCTTAACGAAAGCATCGTGAATTTAGAGGCGACAATCACCGAAACATCCAACTTCTTTCTGCTCTGAAAGGAGGAGCAGCTCAGGCCATTTTACTGTGGTGCCATCTTGTGGCCGTCATGAGAACTGCACCTGCAGAGGTCACTGAACTCTCCAGACTTCTCCAGGATGGATCTTAGTTGAAGCAGTCATCCTCCTCCTCTTTAAATAATCTCCAGTGATCTTTTATTATCATCCAATCATGCACTTTAGGTCCTACGACTGTTTCTATTTACATCTCTGCTTTAGTCTGAGGAAATTAAATAATACAAAGCTGAAACGTTTAATTTTTATCTCCAAAATAGATATATTTGAAGATTGTGAGCATCTGCAGAAGTACAAATGGTTACTTTCTTTGTTTTTGTGATGCAACTTAAAAAAAAATAAATAAAAACTATAATTTTTTTTTTTTTTCTGAAAAAGAATAGTCTTCCTGTTGATGAGCTGTAATGAGCAGAACTTCCAGGAGATTTTTTCTCATTTCACTCAGATTTTAAAAGAAAACAACTACTTCAAAACTACAAAAGCATATTTCAGAACTCCCAAACGTTAAAATCTTTTTTTTTTTCTACTGCACCCTTGAAATTTGTTTCTGACTTCAACCAAATTCTTTCTAAATGTTGCTTTAAAGTGGGTGAATGGATCAATATAATCAATACCAATCATTTGCTTTCCTGCTCATTAGAAAATTTTACCAGAAATTACCTAAGACTTGAAATTCATCTGTCATTGTTTTACATAAATATCTGAATGATCTGGTTTTCCTCAATGCAGGGGTTTGGCGGCCCGCAAGAACAGTTTTTGTGGCCTTCAATAAATCATAATTGATGGTTATTTGTTTTGTTGTTTCTGGCGACATCTGCAGGAACAAAAAGGTAATTACACCCAGGTCCAATGGTACAATGTATTCATTTCACCACTAGAGGGCAGAGTTTTTTTTTTTTTTGTGACTGTGGAGAAAGGAAGATGCATGACGACGGCAGTAAAACGGAACGATTAGCCGTATTTGCAGAGAGATTCAGAGCCGGTTCCTTTGAGGAGCAGATGTCGGGTTGGCGAGGAGAAAAGACGCTTTCAAGCTAAGTGAACAAATGCTAACATTGTCGTACCTCATGGGCTGGATAAAGTCATCTGTCTGATTTGCAAGCAGGTTAATGCAATGCTCAAAGAATTTCATATAAATGATCACTATGTTACAAATCATAAAAACTATGATGAATTTACTGGAGAGGAGCACAACAATAAACTCCAACAATTACGAAGAGGCCATAAATCCAGTGAAGCTGTGACTGCAGAAGCTACAGTTGTGGCTTTGGAAATGACCCGGTGTTCTGCCACGGTACGTTCCTCAGGCCAGAATGTGTTTCCCCGCTCACAGACATCATTGAGTTGTCTCAAAACGCTCATATGTAATCCCAAACAGTGTTAAAAGAAAGTGAATAATTACAATAGACTGTATTCTGGAGGTTTTAGGAGTTTATTGTCATATTTGAATTCCCCCCCCACATATGTAAAATAACGGGAGGGGGCACAGATTCTGTCGGGTCTTTGCTGGTCCATCCTGCCAGAGTCTGTGCCCCCAAAAATTTGCGATAAAAGCAACAGCTATTTATTTTTGTTCATGATAAAGTCATCTTCATAAATTGCATTTCTTATCCTAAATTTGCCAAACAAAGGTATTTTTAACACAAACATCTGTTGTTGTTTAATATAGAATATGTAGAAAAATGTGAAAATATGACAATAAACTCTCTAAAGCCCCAGAATAAAGTCTATCGTAATCATCTTCCTTCTTTTAACACTTTTTGGGGGAAAATATGAGTGTTACGAAGCAAATCCACAATGTTAAAAAGCGGGAACATAAATTCTGACAGGGGGGACGTACCTCGGCACAACACTGGTGTAGAAGCGCTTCAATGACGGTGAGTTTATGCTGTAGCTCACATAGACATCACAGGTCTGATGTTGACCAAAACTGATGATATTTCTAAGTTAAAATGATCATTTCAAATCTTGTTCTGTTGGGTTTTATGCTCTGTTAACTGTATAAATGACATTTGTTCATTGAAGTTATTGGCCCCAGTCCAATGTTGAGTTCTTCATTTGGCTGAGCAGCCAATGAGAGTGAGAAGAGGAGGGAAATGGAAGGGCGTCAGAGTGCGGACATGACCAGATTAATGATCTTTGAGAGCGATCGGAAGCTCGTGTTAACCATGAACGAGGCTGACTGCAGACTTTAATCCAGAGCAACAACACGGCGTCACAAAAACACAGCAGCATACAAACACACAATGTTCTACACAATACCAGGATTCATAGTACATCAATACAGACTCACATCAGCTTCTATTGCTCAAACCAGAACATGAGCAGCTGCTGTCTCAGTTCAGACAAAGAAGATAAACGTTCATGGATTTGTTGCAGGAATTCTGCTTGAGGAAATGTTAACTAGCAGAGCAAAGTCCACGCCTGAGAAGGAAAGTGTCTCATCGACTTCAGCTGGAGAGGCTGCAGCAGATAAATATGATCTGAGTGACAGAGAAGGGACCAGATGTTTGGTTCTATTTCAGAAAGAGGACCACAAAACTTTCGTGAGAATATGGCTTTAAAGTCCAGCTCCAGTGAAAAAGATGTTTTTTGAGTTTTTAACATGTCTGTGTGTCATTTTTCTTCTGAAAGAGAACAAATGTAATAAGAAATCATTTAGTATTTGTATCTGCGAGTATTTCTCCTTTTAAATCAATCAAACTGTCTTGGACAGACTCTGTTTGAATGAATGATCTTCTTTCCATCAACAGCTCTGCTGCACATGCACTAAACCCTCATCTGTTCCTAGTGTCTAGTTCAGGTTCTGGAGAAGAGAAGATGGTATCTTCACATTGACTGCAGTCAAATGAGCCGCCGTTCACATTTCTGTGGTCAAATCAGCATCACTGGATTTTTGGTGTGAGTTTCATCCAATACTTACGGTAGCAGGACTGAGAACGCTGGAAAATCTCCACCAGACTCCACGGAGCTTCTTGATGTGACCACGGAAATGTGAACGGCGGCTCATTTGACCGCAGTTGGAAAGGATTGTAAATCAATGAAAGAGCATTTTGATGTTAGCTTTGATTATTTTATCAAGAACTCTGAGAAACCAATGATTGAATGTATTGATCACAGTCAATAAACATTGGAGAATTAGCTAAAAGAGTCTTTGGTGAACTGGAAGGAGAAAGAATCAGGATTTTGGAGGAAGTTCTGTCCATGAAGATCTTCACTTCCTCGTCCAGCTGACATCCGGATCAGAACCATACGGCTGGACATTACCCAGATTGATGGATGTTTTTATGTAGCAGCGGTGAAGATTGACACAGAGCTGTCATTATTGGGCAGGGGCGGAGCTGCTCAGTTCAGGTCCAAAAGCCACGCCCCCTCAGAGGAGATTTTGGAAACAGAGACTTTAGATCAACATGAAAAACTGCTTTTAAAGACATTTAGGTTGTGGGATTTTGGTTAAAAACTTCATAATAATAATTAAAACACTACATAAAACGTTTTTTTAAATAAAAAAAGTTTTTATAGGGAAACTTTAACCCTTTAACTGCCTGCTCAACTGAATGGTGGGAAACATTTAGAAAACGCGTTTTTAAAAATATCGATTGTGTGCATTACTCCCCAAGGTATGGAGCCCCTAAAGGGACATTGAAGAAAAAAGATTGAAGTTTTGTTTTTTTTTTTCCAAAAATTAAAATGATGATAAAAAAAATTTGGTTAGTAATGAATGCACACCAGATGGTAACTTGTGTACGTCAATTAGTTACCAGAAATGTTTTTTTTTATTAAAAGAAAAAAAAACTGTTAATATGTAGTGTGCATCAATTACTAACCCCCCCAATTTTTTTTAACTTTCATTTTTAGAAAAAAAAGTTCTGGTTAGTAACCAGAAGTTTTTTTTTACTTTTTTTTTTACAGAGCCCCTAAATATTTTTAGAAAACATTAGGGTTAAGTAGACCTCGGGAATCCTCTGCAATGTTTTAACCTTTAAATATATGAGGCGTCGCAAGTGAAGCTTGTTCACAAAATCTTTAACATACTGTAACTTTTTAATTGTCAGCATGATCAACGTAATTACAGTAGATTGTGAAGGAGAAAAGTCGCTTTTCTCTTTCACAATCTACTGGAATTACGTTGATCATGTTAACGGCAGTAAATCAAAAACAACCAAAAAACACTGGAGCTCCGGTGTGTTAAAAAACGACCCTGGAAGACTTGGATTCATTTTCCGTCTGCAGCTCCCTCTCCGCCTTCTCCGCAGCCACGTGATCCTCCTCCCCCGCTCCCTCCTTTTTCAGTATCGCAAGCGGCCACCAGAGGGTGCCGCTGCGGCGGTGTCTTCGAACATTTTGTCCCGCGTGGCAGCAGCAGGGGGCGCCATTGTCCCCGGTGAGGAAGTAAAGGAGGGCGTTGAGCCACGCGTTGCAGGAGGCCAGCGGCCTGGTGACCTTGTAGCAGATGGAGACGGTCTTCATGGCGTCACAGCCGCCGAGCTGCCCCCGCCGCAGCAGCAGGAACAGCGTCCGGGTCACGTGGAAGGGGAGGAAGCAGAGTGCGAACAACAGCGTGATGGTGACGATGGTTTTGATGGACTTTCGCCGGCGGCGGATGTAGTGTGAGTACTGGGAGCCTGAGATGGAGACAGACGTCCTTTCGCGATCTCTGCCACCTTCTACCACTCCGTCCCCCGCCGGACCGTCGTCACCTCCCTCAATGGAACTGGGCGGAGAGCGCAGAGACTGAAAGATTGTCCGGACGACCTGAGAGTAGCACCAGGCGATGGTGACGAAGGGGATAAAAAAGCCCAGCAGGTGGAGCACAATGCCGTATGGAACGTAATCAGCAAACTCCTCGTCGATGGCGTCGTCCCAGCAGTTCATGTACCTGTCCTCATATTCTGGTTCGGTGCTGTTCCTGCCATCCTCAGAACCAACATGCCCCGCTTTTCCTCTTGAAACGAGTCCTGTCTGGGCAAACCTGAAGATGGGGCAGGTAATTATGAAGACCACCATCCACACCAGCGCACAGGTCCCCTTCACCACCCGCTTACTCTCCAGGGTGATGGTCCTCATGGGATGGCAGATCCCTAGATACCTGTGAAGACAGAAGGTCAGAGGTCAAACCCGACACTTCCATCTGTTTACTGGACATGTCAAAGTCAAGGCCTTCCGGGTAATTATATTTTATTGTTATTAAAGGCCCGATGTTATCTTGTAGTCATTTCTAACTTGTATAATTTTGACTAAATATATTTTTATGGAGAGTAAAATATTGAAAGTAATTTAAGGCTTAAGTTGATTTATTCTGGAATAATATTCCTGCCTTTATATTATTCATAGTTATGTTAAAAAGTTACAGTTTTAAAGTTGTAAAAATTGTCATTCTGTTAGCTTTATGGACTATTTTGGCATTTACTAAGATTTTTTAAGCTATTTTGGAGTTTAGCTATTTTTTTCAGCTACATGCTAGCTGTTTTGGCTAACCTACGTTTTTTTCTTTGTTTGTTTTTTTAGGCTTATTTGGCATTTAGCTAACATTTTACCTGCCTTTCAGCTTTACATTTTCAGCTATTAACTTCAGCATTTTTGGCTATCAATTTCAGCATTTTCAGCGGCCGCATTCATCTTTCAGCATTCACACTAGCATTATCACAGGTAATGCTATATATCTAGTTCAAAATTATGTTAAAATGTTAGAGTTTTAAAGTTTTAAAAATGTAGTTTTAGCGTTCAATAAATGTTTATCCTGTTCGGCCCGTGACCTAAGGTGTGTTTTGGATTATGGCCCCTTGTGTGATTGAGTTTGACACCCCTGGTTTACAGGCTCAGCTTCAAAAACAGGAAGACAAACACAGCTCCAATTATCTATTGATCTATTGTAAAAGTGGTCTTTTAGAATTTTGGTGTTTTTAGTCAAAATCAAAAACCTGTGTCATCTAGGACATAGTTTCTGCAGAGCGACAGGAGTTCACCAGAAATTCACCTCTGAGTTGTAGGCGGGACTGTTGGTGCAGAGTAAGCACACCTCGATTTCCCATCATCCATCCGTTTACACTGTCTTTCTATCCCTTACTTTACTATTAGTTTCTCATTAGTTTACTCCTAGCTTACCAATAGTATATCTTTAGCTTACCTTTAGTTTAAAGTTTGCTTAGTTTACCAAAAGTTTAACTTAATTTTACTGTCAGTTTACCATTCATTCACTGTTAGTTTATTATTAGTTTGCTGTTTGTTTATTATTAGTTCACTATTTGTTTAATGTAAGTTTACAATTAGTTTATCTTTAGTTTACCGTTAGTTTTCCATTAGTTGAAAATGTGTTTACAGTTAAGTTTACCATGAGTTCACCTATAGTTTACCATAAGTTTATCGTAAGTTTACTGTTAGTTTACCTTTAGTTTACCATTAGTTTACCGTTAGATTGCCGTTAGTTTGCAGTTATTGTTTTCTTAGTCTACGGTTAGTTTATAGTAAACTAGTAATAGTAAACTAGCCGTGACTGAAAGCTGTTACACCTGCACTTTATTTTAAATTAGCTATTTTGAAGTCAGACTGTAATAATTTAGCAAACATTAAGATGTTTTTTTTTCTCTTTTAAATATTTTTCCTAGTTTTATGTTCTTTAATATTTCATGTGATGAAAGGATTTGGAATTAGTACATAACAACTTTATCACTTGTGCTCCATCAGCCTGTAAGCTAACGTTAAACATCCGAGTCTGTCCTGGAATCAGAAGTGATCAGATGGAGCTAAGAACCAGCCCAGCTTCACCTGGTCTCCAGGACCGGAATGGAGGTCCAGGCCTTCAGCAGGGTTGAAGGTTCTGCTACCAGTGCTGCTCCTGAACTAAACCAGAACAACTTTGCACCCAATAGAAAACCTGAAACTGAACTGAACTCTTTAACAGCAGTCTTTCCTGAGACTTAGCAGAACTTCGTGGCTGTTTGATGCTGGGCTCCTACCTGTGCACAGAGATGCAGGTGAGGAAGTAGATGGAGCAGTACAGGTTGAAGTAGAACAGGAAGCGCACCAGGCGACACATGAAGTCCCCGAAAACCCAGCGGTCCCGCAGCACGTAGCTGGCCACCAGGAAGGGCAGCGACAGGCCATACATCAGGTCGGTGGTGGCCAGGTTCACCATGTAGATCAGGGAGGTGTTCCAGCGCCGCACAGCCCCAGTCCCCCCCCCAGAGTTGCGACACGAGCGCAGCAGAACCACAGAGTTCAGGGAGAGGCTGAAGAGGAAGGTGAGTGAGTAGCAGACGGGCAGGAAGACGTATTTGTAGGACTCATCGATGCTGCAGGACAGCGAAGGCAGAGGCGGCATAGGGGAGCTCGCGGGGCGGGCGCTCTCCAAAGCCGATGAACCCCCTTGGAGCGGGGGCCCAGAAGGTGGCATCAGGCCCATCATCCGAGGGCTAATGGGAGCACCAGTGACTGAGGTCAGGCTCGTCCGGCGTCATGGCGGCGCTGAGGTCCGTCCTCTGGCTCTGCTCGCTGGGACTGATCCTGTGGACAGCTGGACCTGAGTGACAAACAGCCAACAGCACTCATTAGTGCGGCGCCGCTTGTTCACAATGTACCACTGGCGTGTTCTGCTGATGAAGACCACGCTCCGCTTCATTAGCCCCTGAATGATTAACGCGGCTCTCCGGAAACCTCCACCCTGCACAGTGTCTCTGCGGGTGGGGTCAGCTGCTGAGGCGTTGGGGTCAGAGTTTACATGCAGGCTTGCTGCAGGATTCAGAGAAAGTCCCAGGACAGAGTAGAACCAGCGTCACAACGGTTCGTCCAAACCGCAGTGGAGTCCGTGACCCTTCTCACCAGCTGAAGTGAAGCTTGTCCTGATGTGCACCATCCACTCTCTGGAACAAGTTTATGTTTCTTCAGAGGACTTTAATAACAAAATTCCAATAATCTTTGAAAGTCGCTGCTTCAGCAGGGGAGGCTGTGAGTCCACGCCCAAAGAAAGATCACCTGTTCCAGGAACCAGAGGAGGGATCAAACGTCTCTTCTGGTTCTCTGGTTCTTCTTTGGTCCAAATCAAAATACAGATGAGTTTCACACCTGCTAAACCAAGAGAACCATCAGAGGACAGCAGCTGTGGATCAGATTAAGTCTGCTCCAACGTAATACTCCCCAAACCCCGGGTCATGGACCGGCACCGGTCTGCGGGTCACTTGGTA
>NC_050525.1:162298-164661 GCF_002922805.2 Oryzias melastigma | reverse complement strand
GCTTAATACAACAGAGCTTGCTAGCTCGTTAGCTTAATACAACAGAGCTTGCTAGCTCGTTAGCTTAATACAACAGAGCTTGCTAGCTTGCTACAGAGGAGCCGTCTAAGAAAAAAAGAAAGGTGAGGCTTTTATCTTGTAAGAAAGGCTTAAAAGCACAGACATGTGAACTTGGACTTGAGTCAGTTGTGCTGTCCTGATTCGTGTCTGTGGTGTCTCAATCCTCTCACCATCTGAAGAAAGGGTTTCTACAGACCTTTGGGCTTTACTGTGCCACAGGTGTGTGGAACCTGCTCACATGAGATGAAGAAGAAGATGCTGGAGTGCCAGCAGCATCCCTCACTAGAGGCATGCACAGATGCTGAGGCTTCCATCAGAGCTGCAGGGACTTCCATTCACTGAAACCATCGCTGGTTTTGGGTCATTTTCAAACCAGCTCTGAAGGTTCATCGAAGGACTTTTGCATCGGGTCAGAGGGTCAGTCCAAGGCTCTGGTTTCATGGTGAAGACAAGCACATTTTGGGGCAGCGGGGTCTCTGTGGGTTTCTCTTCTGACCTTCAGCTCTGTAAATAATTGATCAGAGCTCATTGAGTCAGAATCGCACCAATGAAACCCAATACAGGCACCACAGAGGAGGAGGAGGAGGTGCTGGCAGAGCCTGGCTTGGTCCATTCTACAGAACATTATTGGTTCTTTTTGCTTCTAATGTTTGAGACACCAACTATTTCACATATATGCCTCCATTTTCATTTTCAAATGTAGCTAAAAATGTTAAGTTTTAGTATCTCATGTCTTTAAACTCTGATGAATCAGCAGAGCCTGAAAATGGCTCCAATTTGGTCAGACTTAAAATGAAGCTAAACTTCATTTTTCTACACAAAACCTGTAGTTTTCCTGCAATTATGAAACTTTAGGATAAATGTGTAAACGCAACATGTTGTTGAGTGATGGAAAAAGGAAATCTCTCACCTTCTCTGCTCGTCCGCCTCCTCTCGTCTGAGGTTCTCACCAGAGTGAGCGCTTTAGCTCCTCCTCCTCCTCAGCCACTCCCCTCTCATCATCATCAGCTGTCAAACACACGTCGGTGTTTATTATTATCACAACCAAGAGTCTGTGTGGGGGTGTGTGTGTGTGTGTTGAGGAGGGGGGATTCAACAGTTTCTTTCCCTCTGAAACCCACCGATGACCTTGTTATATTACATTCAAGGACTTTTGGTTGTGTTTCTCAGCATTCATTCGGTGAAATTCACAAGTGTGTCTGCTGTGCTGCTTAGTGGTGAAAGTATGCATGCAGCAGAACAGGAGACAGAACATTTCTTTCAAATCAGGGCCTTTAACGGTTCCCCAAACTAACAGCAGGAGGCATCACAGTGTGTTCTCCCTCATAATCTCCAGGGTTCAGATGAAGGCTGATCTGCAGACGTCTGCGTCTGCGCAGATGCAGTCTGTCAAACAGCCAGTATCTATTTGTTTTTTTCTTTGGAAGTGCTGTTCGACCTTATTTTGGAATCTCGTCAAAGCTACAAATCTCTATTCTTGACTTTAACAAAAAAAAGTAAGTATCAAATGATGCAGTTCCTCATTAAAAAACACAGGAGGCAGATTTCAGAGTGAAGAAATTCCACATCAACTCCTTTGTTGAAAAGTCAGATTTTACGCATCAAATCAAGTTATCATATTCGTTGCTAGGTGTTAAAACTAATAAGATTAATTTACTTATTTATTATTTATGACAACTGTGGTGTGTATTTGTTGTGTTGTTTTTGCAGAGGGGCATGTGTTTTGTATTTTTGATTGCCAGATGGGCAGACAAATCAGAGCTTCTCCCCAAAAGCTGTTGAGTGAATGCTGGTCAATGGATCCGTCCCAGGTCAGGAGACAGCTTTACCCAGAATCCTCTGAATGACCCAGAGATGATGATGACCGAGCTGAGGTCAGTGAACGGATGTCATGCTGGTGTAAATCAGGAACGAATATGGATCATTACATTTATGAAATTACAGTTTGAACAGTCAGTCAACACTAGAACATGTCATTAGACGGGTAAAAGAATCCCAAACACACACACAGAAAAACACTCGCACACAAATACAAGCACACACCCACAAACAAACACACACCAGCACACACGCATATTTACAAACACACACACCAAAGAGAGAAACAGCATTTTAACATTTGTGGGAAAGCAGAGGGAAATAAAACTGCTTCACAGACATGCTACAAGTTAAAGAACCAATCTCTGTGATGTGCATGCACATACTGTACACATACAGTAAAGAACATTTTAGAAAATAAATGAAATAACATTAATGCTTCTAATTATAAATAGACCGATTTTCTTTTTCTTTTTTTTTTTTTC